>NC_141144.1:115480417-115637084 GCF_053477565.2 Lygodium microphyllum
AAAGCCATGGGAGAGGAGAGATCGACCCTTTGAGTCCCCGCTATGAGGCTGAAGCAAGTGGCAGTGTGGAACCGGCCCCATTGGTTGTAGGCAGCAAGGGCAAGTCCCTGCTGCACCCCCTGCCTTCCTCCTTTGTGCCAGGACCAACCAACACCACAACCACAACCACCTTGCAACCCACACCCACTCCAGACATGGCCCAACTGATGAGCATGATGCAGCTACTCGTCAGTAAAGTGGCTGAGATTGTATCAGAAGCCGGAGCGAAAAGGCTCGCTGTTGCAGATGCCGAATCCAAGAAAGATCCAAAATGACAAAAGCTAGAGGCGTCAACCACTACAGCCCCTATCCCCCTACCCCCATGCCACCTGGTACCGACTACGACGCTTATGTGGCTGAGCTTCTAGCATAGTTGGACAAGGCGAAAGAAGAAAAGAAGGTGGCCCCGGCGGAGCTAGAGAAAGGAAAGGAAACTTTGGAAGCCTTAAGGCTAGAAGTTTCAAAGCAAGGAGCCAACCGCCGAAGAAGGAAGGTGAAAGAAATACAAGATCAGCTGGAAGCCAAAACCAAGGAAGCCCAGGACAATGAGAGCTGCCTAAGACAAAGGCTGGAGGATGAAGAGCAAAACCTGGTGGCAGAGCAACGGAGCTTAAAGTTACTAGTGCAGCAATGTGCTGACTTGGAACAGAGAACTTCAAAACTGGAAAGGTATGGACAGGTAGCAGCTCAAGGGGGCGAGCCAAGTGAGCGACAAGAGGATGCCATAGCTTTTTGGCTATAGTATGGACTGGAAGAACAAGACAGTTTGGAGAGAGAGATAGAGCTCCTAGAACAGGAAAGGCCGGCAATCCCCGTAGCAGAAGCACAAAGGCTGCAAGATGAGGCACAACGACTGCAAGGTGCATTGGAGATTGCCAAGGGAGACATAGAGGCCCTCATGGCTATGGCCTTCACCCAAAGAAGATTGCACCTTGCATAGATCCAAAGTCACGAGCTGCTTGTGCAAGAAAATTCAGAACTAATTGCGGATGCAAAAAAAAGATTAAGCATTGCAAATTAGGCAAAAAATTTGCTGAAGAACAGTTGGCTCGGAAATCTAGGAAAAGGAACCAACTCTGGTTCTTAACAAATGAGCAGTGCAGGTGGTGACAACCTTGGCAAGTGAGCTAGAGGAGGGAAAAAAGAAGATGAACGAAAAAGCTAGTGAGTGGAAAAATAATAATTTTGAAAGAGTTAGGCATTTAACAGAACGCGTGGTAGTGGCTGAGTGTGAGAGAGTGCTTGCCGAGTCCAGGGAAGAAGATGCTGATGTATGCGCCAACGCACAAAGGCACGCCTTCCTCAGCACAGTACTACATGTTACCCAGGCGGAGGGCAATGATTCAGTGGAGAAGGTAAGAAGGAAGCTAGAACTGACTACCCGAGCACTAAGGTATGGCCTTCAAGAACGGGAGCTTCCAAGAGGCACAGAAATCACAAAAGAGCAGCAATTTCACTACCTACGCCGTGCCGGCCTCTCCACTGTTGAGCTTCAGGACTTGGGTTCGAAGAGCATGAACAACCACCACCACCACAAGCAGCCCCAGTAGTTGCTGAGCAGAATGTCGAAGAGGGTCCGGACTTTGAGCAAGATGTTGAAGAAGAGCAACAAAGAATGTCCAAACCGCCTCTACCAAACCTCCCGTCTGAAGAGCCCGAAGATGCCCACATGCCCGAGCACATTGTGGCAACCAGAAGAAGAAGACAGGAACTAGGAGAGGAAGCCCAATGCAGAGCACGATCACTGCCAAGACAATTCCCTGAAGAGCTGGTGCCACTACGGGGGGATCCCCATCCTATCGATTGGCCTTAGGAATTGGTTATCGATTGGCTCTCTGGACTGTGCGTTGCCTCTAGGCATTCTAGCCAAGATCAAGGATCTGACCCTAGAAATCTTAGAGGATATGAGTGATACTCACTTCACGAGGTGCAATCATCCTTTCTTGTCATCCACACCTCTGAAGGCCCGAGCCGCTATTAAAGAATATCTACAAAGTCGTGCATTCCTATCCCAATGCTTGCGACCACCTCGTAATCCGGCTGAAGGTGATAGGAATTAGCCAGGACATCTTTTCGGTATGCAATTCTTTCAAAAAAAAAAAGCATGAGGGCTCACTTCACTCACTACACCTAGGGTTCACACCTAGCCCCTCCTCCACTTCACGCTTAGGGCACATCAAAGGCATGGCTTTCAGACCTGTCACCCTAAGTTTTGCACTGCACCTTCAACAACACACGAACTGGGTCCTCAAGTGTGGGACATTACCAAGGGCTTACCCAAGGTTAGACCCATCTCCCAGTTCCACTACACATGCACTTACACCACACCATAAGACATATACACCCCT
Organism: Lygodium microphyllum; assembly: GCF_053477565.2. NCBI lineage: Eukaryota > Viridiplantae > Streptophyta > Polypodiopsida > Schizaeales > Lygodiaceae > Lygodium > Lygodium microphyllum. The sequence goes on from NC_141144.1 coordinate 115,482,805, forward strand.
TAGGGAGTGCACAACTTTCTCTTACAGGATATGATCGTGACTCAGTGAATGGCTACCCCGCTAAAGAAGATCATCCATGACATCCGCTAATGCCCAAGAATTTTTCTCTGAGTCGGACAGAACACCAATACAACAACTTTAGGAAAAACTTTTGCATATTCCGATGGTTGGATGGACCAACATGCTTGATGTAGCCGACCATCTGCCTATTGGCTACCATGACTGAACCAAATCAAGCAGAAGGAAAAATCAGTGATGGACCCGCCATTGGCATAGATCCTGGAACCTCATATTCTCCAAACGATTAGAAATCCCCAGGTTTAACAGCCGTCGCAGAATGGGAGCTACAATTGTGTGACAAATGTCGAGCATCTTCATGAAGTCTAAAGCATGTCGAAATATCTCCCGGTCATCGTTAATCAAACTCCATCACCTCTCATTCACAACAACACATTTTGATTGTGGTCATCTACCCACCAGTTCCACTTAGCAACAACCCCAACTACCCCACTACTCCCCACCACAGTGCCATGGGACTGGCGCTCAGCTAGGAGGGGGGTAATGTTTACCGTAGCACAAAGGATTAAAAAATGGAGCAGAGGAGCGGGAAAATGGAAGAAGGAGATAAGCGAAAGGGCACAAGACAAAGGAAGGAAAAGGCGCCACCGGATGGAGGTCAAACCTTGAAAAATTTGAATGACGACCTCTCCAAAAGGCCTCAATGTCACCTCGAGAAAAGAAAAGAGTAAAAGCGCACCATTAATTGTGAAAGCGCTCCCGAATCCTTGTAAAAGAGTTCCAGGCTCACTCTTGTGTAAATTGTATGTATTATTTGGGAATGGGATAAGTTAGAACGGTGGGAAATAGGAAAAGAGGGCCTAGGCTAATGGTCGGCCATGTAAAAAGTGGGGATGACCGCCCAAAAAGTAGGGCATGTATATAAAGTTCAAAAGTGAATGAGAAGCTCATTCTTGTGTGTGGCAAAAGATTTTTCTTCTTCTTCTCTTGTTTCTTTCCTTCTTGCTTATGCTTGAGTGAGGGATTGAGGGAGTGAGGGAGTGAGTGTGTGAGAGTGAGGGATTGTGGAGAAGAAGCTCCCCATCTTCTCTCTTCATCTTCTCTTCTCTCGTGCGGCTATGGAGGATGGAGCTTGACGGAGAGGGCTTGAGGTTGCTTGAGCTTGCCACAAGGATCGTGGAACTATCGGAGTGCAAGCATCAAGGTAAGCTCACTACACTCGTAAGGTAGGCATTGCACATCGGCTATGTGAGAGGTAGCCATGGCCGCTCGGCTTCAAACACTTGATCAATAAAGCGGTCCGTAGGTCTCGAGGTAGAGCTTCGTAGCTTCCCTCCACTTCTGCATAAGATTCTATACTCTTTCTTTTTATACCAAGTGGTCCTAAATCCAAAACAATGTTATCTGGTAACCCATGATAACAATAGATAGGGTCAACGAAAAGTCCAATTGTGTCTTTGCTAGTTTCGTGTGGGTGGAAACAAAGTGTGCCATCTGGGTAAATTGATCAACTACCACAAGATTGAAATAGAATCCCTTTAAGGAAGTGGCTTTGGTGATGAAGTCCATTGAAACAAATGACCAAGGGTGATTAGAAATAGGCAAGGGGTGGAGCAATCCACGAGGTCAATGTTGAGAGACTTTTTCTCTATTGCACATATCACATGTGCATATAAATTCTATGACTAATTTCTACATTTGAGGCTACAATAGTCTCAAGAGAGGAGCTCTATTGTTTTATTGACTCGAAAATGTTCAACAATTGGAAAGTTATGTCTTGTTTGAAGTATATATAAATGAAGCAATCTAGGTGCTACATACGTGTTACTATATTTTAGTAGTGATATGTATAAACATACTTTTTTATCTCTTCAGTAGTTTTTTTTTCTCGGCCTTATATATATGTATATTCAATTTTAGGGCATACTTATTCTTGTAAATCTTCTTTATTGATACCTCTCAATATGGTTTGAGTTGGGCTCTACTATTAGCTGTGTACTTGCATTCTTGAAACCCTAAGATAGAGAATTATGTCCATATTCCGGAGGGCCTAAGTATCCAACCACAATAAGGGTCATGTGGGAAACATGGATATCTCCGAGTAATTCATTATATGTATACCTCTATATTACGTACATTGAGGGCCTATTTACATTAGGAGAAATATGGACTCTCTTTTTTGCCCCTTAAGGGGTTTCTCTCACCTCTCTCTCTCTAAAAAGAGATTCCAAAATAATATTATAATAAGAGATCTTTGCAAATCTCGTATTTGTATTTTCAATAGATTTCAATTTACTTCCAAATTGTAGGATATCATTACTTTTTCTCAACATCCTCATAACTTAAAAAATACAATTCTATTTTCTCTAAAAATGGAGCCAATAATTAATATACGACTCTTTAATGTCCTCATGAATTTTCAACATGAAAATATATTAGAATAATTCTCATTCTTGCTTCTTAAAAGGAAAAAAGTTAAAAAATGATATGAAATGGCATACACACAATATTTTAAGATTATTTTTCACATAGAGATACATTTTTGACTCAAGAATTTCCTTGTAATTTTTTATCTTTTTTGGACAAGTATATGCCTATTTCTGGGCATTTTTTCATTCCCTCTCAAAGCTCTAGTTTTGTTTGAAATTTTGTGTATTCTTCTCATTCCCTCTAGGATATGGCTTCTTGCATATGAATTCTTCTGAAACAACACTCAGTACTATCTACAACACTCTCTACCCTGCTACAAGCAATCTCAAGATTGGTTTTGATACCATTTGCTAAAATCAAATAATCTCTATCAACAATGCTCTCTACCCTACTACAAGCAATCTTCCTCTTCAGTACTATGCTATAAGATATATTCCTCTTCAACACTCTATACTACAAGCAATCAAGTGATAATGGATGTATCTTTATTGTTTTAATCTTTGTGATGTTATTATTCTTCATAGTGATTTAATCCTTAAGTATCAATTCATAGAGAGAGGGAGAGAGGGAGAAGGGGGAAAAAGAGAGAGGACTATGTGAGATGAACTATGAAAATAAGTGATAGTGACAAAGAGTAAATTAGGATAGAATATAAGATGATATTATTATTCTCCACTAGTCAAGCTTGTGTATAAATGTGTTTAAATATCTTTGATCAACTCTTATTGAGAGAGAGAGAGAGAGAGAGAGAGAGAGAGATACACACACACACACACAAAATATTTTGGATAGAATAGAAGATAAGACTGAATGCCAATTAGAGGTAGATTAAAAGCTAGGATTACAGGCAGATTAGGATCTATCATGATTGAAATAAAGAGAAAGAGACGAGATCCAACTGGGTAAAAAAAAACATAGATATAGTGAATCAAAGGGATGTAATTTTGTGATTTGAATGTTAATCTAAGTTAAAATTGACATGTTTTTCTTTACAAGATGCATGTGTAGGACGTACCAAGAGAAAGAGAGATATTTACTTTCAATTGGAGGATGAATATGCACCAATGTTCAAAAGAATCATGAAAAGGGATGATGCAATAAGATACATGATGCACCAAGAAAGAAATGCAGGGAGAAAAAATGTGGACCTTTGGGTTGATGAGTACATTTATCCACCCAATCTAGCCACTCAAAGGCCACCACAATTTGAAGGGCTTACATCATTTGTAAAGGTTTTTTTGTGAAGGCAATGAAGGATTGTATGACATGCAGACTTGTCACACAAGGATTAGTAGGGGTTCATCAAGCCTTGGCAAATATGCAAATAAGATTACAAGGGAATATGTAATCTTTGATGGAAAATAATAGATTATTAGTTGAGAAAGATAGGGAGAACCAAAGCCCACAACAAGCAATGTCTGTAATTCAAGATGTTATGCATGCTACACATGTGCAGAATATGGAGTTATAGTCTAAAGTTATGGACTTGGAGAAGGAGAATTGAAACATAAAGAGAAAGCTCACAAAAACTTTGGAGATTGGGCCCACTTTAAAAACCAAAGAAGCACGTCGACGCATCTAATTAGGTAAACCAATTCGCCAATCAACCAAAGGAGGTAGACAATATCATAGACGGATATATGCTCAATCTGCTACAATGAGAAATATATTCCTTCATGCAGAGAATGATATTATTGTCAGAGTCCTAAGCAAGGATATGGTCAAAAGCTGAAAATCATAAATTCAGGGACATTGTGGATGGTGTCACAAGTGAACATCTTAGGGATGTGAGCAACTTATTTACTACTATACATGCTCAAGGATTATTCGACAATGTGGGAATGAGTTTTGAGTCATATAGTATGTTCTATCAACAATTGGATACAAGTTTTAAGAAAGTCTTCAAAACTAAGCGAGCAATGCCTCTGCCAAAACCATTTCACGTGAAGAAGGCTTAAAAATAACTAAATAAGAAAGTTTTACACAAATTGGCGAGCTAACGCATCTAGAGATTAACATATTGAAGTATGGTTCCAAAGAAGTTGCATTTGCATTGAATGCATCCAACAACTTTGTATTGGATATATATAGGGTTCAAATTGCTATAGTCAAGTTCTACAATATGTCTATGGAAGAATGTAGAGGCAAGCTGTCCTCAAACTTGATGAGAGTAAGATTATTAAGGGGCATAAACTTGAACATGGGAGTATAACACTTATGAATCGAGCATTAAATCCCAACATTGATGAAAACCATTCTTGATACTTCAGTGTACAATCAGAAAATGAAATATGGTGGTGTGTAGCATTTGAAGTACCAAAGGAGAACCATGAAGTACTTAAAGTTTTTTTAACCTCACTAATATACCGTGTGTTATTTAACAACAAAATAATGGAGTAATTTTACACATCGAGGGATTTGGGGACTATCAAGTTGAATGCATCTTGCAAGTGATTTAAAAACATTGAAGTGTATGTTTGGTTTATCAAATGCACTAAATGCAAAATTTTCGTGTATATACTACATGCAAACTAGGAAGAAAGAGAAAGATAGAAAGAAAGAATGGCTTGCCAAGGTAGGACAACAAGGTGCTCCAATATGTATCAAAAAGTCATGAGAAATGGAGTACTAGTTCTAGTGAATCCAAATTGGTCTCGTATTTTGGAAATACCACTAAAAAGGGTTCACTTTTGTACATTGCATTGTTTGGTTAGAATAATTGAGAAGCTAGTATATAAATATATATGCTTTGCATACAAGATGCAGCCCGTGTTAGAAGTTGATGCTACATGTAAGAAGGTAGAACAACTGCTCTCTGAAGTTGGATTGCACAGGGCCCAAGTAGAAATAAAAAAGGATTAGAAAAATCGAGCAAGAGTGAAAATATCCCTTGTAAACCATGCTTTGGCAGACCCAAGGCTAGGAAGTTTATATCTCCATCTCGAGATGAGGAAAGCAATATACTTGTAAAACAACCAGAGAAGTATGAAGTATGGAAAAAGTTGCACCTTGTTGTTCTAGATTGGAGCAATGGGGGATGAACAAGGATTGCAAAGGCAGAAGTGTGGATACACCTAGATAGATTAGCAGCTTTCTTACAAAAGTTGAGGTTTAGGGATGGTGATCCCAATACATTTAAAGAGACAGTTGCTAAATTTCATAAGTCCATTGTGGAGGCACGAACTACAAACAACATAACACACTACATGGTTAGTATTGTCACCATTACAAAAAAATATCATCATTTTGAATTAGTTTGTGTTTCTAATATCTCTTCTTATGAATCATATACTTGAAGCACATGGTTCATACTTTGCAAATCAAGGAAGTTTGATAGTATGGTTAGCTCAAGACATGGAAGGATTTCACTAGCAAGCTCGATGTGCTTTTTAAAAGGCAACTGATCATGGAGGTAACATCAATGATTCCAATTCTATGAGGCAATTATTACAATGGTAGTATAGAATATTAGAGATATGACACAAGAAAAAAGAAAAGAAGTCCAAAACCTCTCAAGCAGAATTTATAAGTAGGGTAATATATGAAGTGAGAAAAGCAAGATATAAAAACAACACAGTTGGACAATGCCACATAGAATGGTTGGAAACCCAAGAGAGAGATGGCAATAAATGGAGACCTAGATAAAGATAATACTTTTGATGCATTTAGAGTCCATGAGAGAGCACATGTACTAAGGATATGACACATCAATACTCCTATCTTTAACATGAGATGTCTTGCAAATTTTGTTTAAAATTTCGAAGGTTTGTCACTTTGTTTTTCAAAGTCAATTTCGAACTATGTTTTTAATTATCAAAAGTGGATTTTGAAATCCTAAGACAAAGATATCAAAATTCCAAACCTTGGGATAAAGATAATACTTTTGATGCAATTAGAGCCCACGAGAGAGCACATATACCAAGGATATGACATATCAATAATCCTATCTTTAACATGAGATGTCTTGCAAATTTTGTTTAAAATTTCAAAGGTTTGTCACTATGTTTTTCAAAGTTGATTTCGAACTATGTTTTTAATTATGAAAAGTGGAATTTGAAATCCTAAGACAAATATATGAAAATTCCAAACCTTGGAACATTTACTAGCCTAGACAGAGACTCGATCTATATAGTAGTGCATGCAAGGAGAGTCTCATCGTCACCGATAGGGATTTGCAGATAGTGAGGTTCTTCATGTGTGATGGAAGGTTAGTCCTCGTGGAGATCAACAACAATAGGAGTGTACTACTAAAACATATACGGAACATAGCTTCCTAAGAGATTTTGTAAAACCTTAGTCGTAATGGATCCCATGTAAAATGTTATGAATATGAAAACAAATTTTTTGACACGTCTATTTTTGTTTATTTGCTTGTTATTTATTTGATTTATGTTTGAGTTATCGTTACATGTGTTTGAACGAATACATGTTGCACATGGACTTGATAAAGCACTACATATTAAATTTAGGGTACAAATCGTATTGCATATAAATCCAATAAATAAACGTAACATTCAAGTAAAAAATAATAATAAACAACACGTATGACAAACTACATTGTATGCAAATCCAACAAACATCGATTTTCATTACTTCAAGAGAAGGTTACAAAGTGCATTACATTGGTGATGAGATATTATTTAGCAATAAGTATATCTACTCTCTCCTAGGCTTCTTCGAGCTACACTCCCCATGGTCAGAGCTATTCTTGATCATAGGTAGCAACACATTTTGCCCTATTAGTTCATGCCTAATGACATTAGGGTCTTGAATACCAACAACCATGGCATAGGTCACCATGGAAAAAAGTGGCACAGACCTAGTACTAGAGAATAAATAGAGGAGCTCTGAACGTCGAAGCAACACTACCTTCACCAAGCTAGAGTTCGTTGGGATGGTCTTGAAGGGCCCAACTTTTGTTAGTACCCTCAACTTCAAGAAGTTCTTAGCAAAAGTCGGAGAGCATATCTTATGAAATACAATAATGCCGCTCACAAGCTAGCTGATGTACTCCTTTAATGTCGAGTCCTGCATCCTTCCTTGGCTACTAGATCGGCCACCTTGTCTAGATGAAAATTCATCTATATAGACAATGTCCTGTATCACATGAGTTTAGTGTCAGTCTCACTATGCATGGAGTGTGCTAAAGATATATACATTGGATTCGTGCATGAATTTACTAGTAGGGTGGCTTGATCTTGGCAAAAATTCATCCCAATGGTCCCGATGCCCTAGAGGCCGTACTGGTAAATTTGCACACAAATATGATAACATTACCTTCTCTGCATCATCTATCTGTTGCTGTAATGGAGCATCCAGGTTAGGTTTGCCTCTTGCAATTGGGCCAACCTCATCTCTCTCTTGGTAAGGTATTGTGTAGGCGGGTCGAGGACCAAAAAGGCTTTCTTGCAATTGCTCGAACTCCTCATCTGAGATCTCATACTGTGGCACCACATCCTCAATCTGTTATTGGATGCTTACAATGGTAGAGAATATGTCATCGACACTCGTGCCATCATATCGAGCCACCTCATCAACATGTGCTGGGGCATCTTATATATCAAAATCTATAAAGTCATCAAGTGCATCATCTACAATGATACAATATAGTTCTTCTTCTCTTAGCTCCAAAATTTCTAGTACATCCTGCATGAGTAGATATTCCACCCCCTCGATGATGATAGCATGGAGAGAAGAGAGGGGTGGCTCATTGCTTGTCAGCATCTTATCAGGGCAAGGAGGTGGGCACACAATGGTTGTTTCCTCTATGCTCGGATTGAGTGTAATCTCTTCAGGCTCCCTCTCGAAATACTCTAGCTGTGGCTGAAAGGGTACGCCAATGTCTTCATCACTGTCCTCTTGCACCTCAGTGCACAAAACATATATGGCAAATGCTGCATCACGCTTGATGAGATCCATCGTGGCGTGGTCCTAGGATGAGGTGGGCACTGCTCTTGCGCGGAGATGTTTCCCCACATGCACGAGGGCTCGATTTATCACCTTTGCATGGCTCGATCTAGCATGTAAACTATACAAGAAATATATGGGGACCATTCGCGGATGTTGTTTTTTACATGTTGCCACAAAGCTAAGAAACAAAGGAAAATCACTTACAATGTCCTCACAACCTCACTTGATGATAATAGGCAAGATCGGTAAAAATCACCTCCAAACAACACAATCTTCCCACAAAAGGTAGACTTACAAGTTATGATATGTTATAAACTCTTATCTAGGGCTTCAAAATCATTATGGTGTATAATTAGAGCTTCATCCCATAATATGATGTGGGTCTCCCTTAAAAATCCTACTTGACCACTCAACACAAGTATGTTGCATGGAGAGTTGTTCTCCAATTGTAGTGGGATCTTAAATCTTGAGTGTATTGTGCAACCATTTGGTAATAGCAATGTAGCAATCCTTGATGATGCAATTGCCAAAGACAAATGACCTTGTGCATGCAATGTTGCTAAATTACATTTGTAAAGAAATGTCTTATTTAACCCCCTAGGACCATCCAAAAAGAAGAGATGCCCCTCATTAGCATGCAAGGCACCAAGAATAGCATGAATTGCAACATGTTGAACTTTACTGAGTTGTGATTCCATCAATTCAATAGTGTGTCCATCCTTACATCGATAATGTGAAAAATTCTCGAGAATAAGAGGATTTCCTTCCTCTACTTTAGCAACTCAATTTTTAGCATCTCAAGGAAATCAATCCTGGCCATGTATCTCAATAGCAATTCCAAGTGTTTCAAGGCCATTTATTGCCTCCATTTGCAATTGAAACTTGCATGCCAACCACTTTGATCTTGTAAATGATATCCTCTATAAGTGGAACTTAAAATCTCTCACACAATTTTCCTAGAGAGGCTGATTCACAAAACACCAACATTTCCACAAATACATTCCTTAATTGTATACCCAATTACATTTGTGAATCCCCCTATAAATGTTGAAACCGTTTTTTATTGCTCTCCAACACACCCATCATTGCATGAAGCCTTCTTGAATGTGGAGTATACTAAAGAGCCAATGGTTCTTAAGTCTTCAAAAGATTTGCTCCCCTTGCAAAGTGTTAAGAGCATTCACAAATAGTATTGTTTATCACACATATTAGAAACAAAGAACATCTAGCCAATAGTATTATCCTTTTTCCTTTTGGCCTAAATCCTTCTACTTGAATTCCAAACCCATCAAGTAAGAAAACCTTAGTGCAATAATGGCCTCACTTCTTGTTACTATTGATTGCAATAAAACTACTTTGTAAGAGTGATCTTCCTATCATTATGATTTGCAACCGCATCTCACTAATCATCATTATCTTCAAACTTCACAATATTTTCTCTTGGAAAATGGACTTGCAACCTTTGAACATTAGGTTTCTCATTGTGTAAGTGCAAATCCAAAATACGGCAACACATCTCTCCATATAGTGAGCATCCATGTATCTATCAATCACTTGAAATATAATATGTGTACTATCACCTTCTAGTCTTACATATGCAATCTTGGTTAAATCCTTATATTGATTATGCTAACATCATTTTTTGTCTATGCAAGTTACCTTTGATGATACCTAAAGAGTAGGATGAGTCGAGGGATGATTGGAGCTACATGAGATATTCACATGTATGTTTCCAGATCAAATAGTTTGGTTTAGAGATAGACCAAGAGTTATCGTGGACATTATCAGGTCATTCTATGAGGTCTACTTCAGTATGCTCTGATGCTTCGATCTCTAGTGGGTGAGGTTGACGCTCTAGACCAACCCCCAATAGAGGGAGTGATTTTGGGAGGTGTTACAGAGATGTAGATTCTATGATTCCATGGTCAATTCCAAAGAGGGTTGCCACTTCTCCCTCTCGTACAAGTTCCAGAGAGGGTGGCTCACATGGGTCTTGTGAAGGGACCGTTGCAATGTCTCTATCTTTTTGCTTTGGTGGACACTTGTCACCTCCAAGTTTTGTCATACTTGTAAAGACATCTACTCCCATGACTTCACTAGCTTTCTACAGGTGGCACCCCTATGGGTACTACTCTGAGAGATACTACCCCCATAGGTGCACTAGATGTACATGGGTCTCCTAGTTATGTTCAAGAGCATGGTCATAGGTGGGAGAGGCCACACCTTAGACGTAACTTAGTAGGGTACATATACCTTGTAGATGATAAGATAGGCATTGTGATCATGAATAATGAGGGGAGGATGGTAATGTCTCGCATGAGAGAGTTATGCCAATAATTATTTAGGCATAACGTTCTGGACCATTAGAAGAATATACCAGAGAGAAGAAATGACTATATATAGTGGCATCTATGCATGAGGAGTTTTTGGTACTTACAATGGCAGAGAGGTTTTCCACTGGGTGGATGGTGGAGTATATGTGTGCATACAAGTTACATAGATAATCAAATGCATGCAAGACAATCAAGAGTGGCACCTCAAAGCCCGAGTAGTTGGATAGAGAATTGTGGAGACTTAGGGAGCAGGCCACAGACTCTCCAAGACGATGGCAGTAGTAGAGGAAGGTAAGGAGGGCACGATTGGAGGTAGGTGTCTTATTTATATGTGTCATTATCCCAGTTGGTATATATGTCGCAAAGAGTTGTTGTTGTCATCGCTATCTATGTTGCTATTAGTGTCATAAAATTGCTATTAGCAATGTAGATAGCGATGACAATAACGATGCTACTAGTAACGAATTTGTATAGATACCTACAATGATGCTTTTAGTGATGATGGAGGTAAATTTTCTAATGAATATTTGCATCACTTTAAATGTTGGTATGTGGTCTATAACTTGTAGCGTTGTCTTATTTATATAAAACACATCCTTTTGTATTTTTTATAGAGGTCACATTGATTATTATTTCATACAAAATGCCTCAAATGATGAGAAATTTGTTAACAAATAACCTATTAGGGATTCATAGAAGACTTCTAAAAAGTGCACAAGAAAGATCTAGGCTCCAAGTAAGAGTAATAAGATATTTCTAGAACATTCAAAGAGGAGTCTCAAATCATGTGTGTTTGGGAACATCATCCCCTTTTGCACCTTCTCATATTTTTGGAATGTATAATTTTGCACTACCCTTACCTTATCACCATCAACAAATCTCTTTCAATGGTTTAGGCCCGTTCAATGCTTTGCACATTGGTTTGCATGAATCACAAATAGGATAATAGTTGCAACACTTTGTGGAGACAAGAATTGTGCATTGTCACATGTTTGGCAAATATTGTTGCAAAAATGGTAAGATTAGACTGCCATCTTTACGAGAACTACCTCAACCTTTCCAAAATCTATTGTCGATTGTCATAGATATGGTTGTGGATTTAAAAATAACATGTGAGGATATAATAATTTTCTTTTGTTTTTTTCAATGGGAGACACATGTAGATGAGCTTATAAGTACTACTAGAAATGGATATACTTTTCACGTACATGGTTTGGGATATCATCACATTGATCTAATGTTGCCTAATAATGAGCATAAATCAAGACCCCAATTTGTGCAATTTTATGTGTATGATATGAAGCATGGACTAGCAACTTTATTGCAAGTAATGCCTTACTTGATATTTGAATTATTACAAGAGCTTCAAGAGATGATGCACATTTACAATATCTATGCTCAAGTTTTTCCCTTAGTTTGTGCTCTTTGTTTGTGAAATAATGTTGTCGAGCTAAGGATGACAATAATATAGAGTCATTCTATGTTAAGGCAATATGCAGTGCTTGTCAAAAATGGAATTACTACATTTATGCGTAGGAATGGTGATGAAGATGAGCTTGGAAATAATGAGCAATCGTGATATCCATGTCTTCACTTGAGAGGGCTAGTGTGTGTGAAAATGTCAAATTTATATTAGATATGCATGCCAATGTTGTATGTTTTACTTTTTCCAAATGGAGAAAATGGATGGCATATAAGGACTCCACATAGTGATGTAGTGGATGATGTCCTCTAGAGCAGTTAACAAATACGATTTGTGTGATGAAAATGTAGTTGCAATGACTCAAATGTGTGTCTTTTGAGAGGAGGAAGGCTATTGCAAAAATTCATGGTGGATCCATATTGTAATATTGAGCAATGGAGGCTTGCATGGTGGATGCATATTGTAATATTGAGCAATGGAGGCTTGCATGGTCTCGTCAAAATCAATGGAACATTATGTGAGTAACTTTATCAAGATTTGAAGATAAGGTGTGTGGATCTACCTCTACTACTTCTAGTGGCCTTGCATTTTTTCTTTGAAATAGTGAATTTTGGCACACTTTGGGCTCTTAATCTAGCTAAAACTCCCACTCTCATTGGTGCCCATGGGATAGGGAAACTCAGCCTATCGAGAACCCATGAATTGATCTGCACAAAAAAGAAACCATAAAGAGCATCAAGCTGCTTCAAATAAAGTACACAACATAGAATAGAGCATAGCTCTCACCCTACCCCCTGTCACAATCAAGGCATAAATTCCACGAGGGATAGTCTAAGTATAATTAGACAAAGTGATCAAGAGCTAGTTGCTAACCAACTGCTCCAAAACAGTTTGGCTAAAAGAACTATCAAAGAGGTCATGCAAAGTGGTGGCTTGACCTACTTATCTAACCTAGGACAATTGGACCAAGAACTCGTACTATGCAAGGAATCCTAGAACACATTTCATTAGGCCAAGAGGGCCATGTATCTTTCTAGTTTGAGTGCGGTTAATGGGTTTCGTTTTAGTGCTATACTAGACAGATTTGGTGGAACCTAGAGAGAGCCTCTTACTGTAGAGAAACTTCTTGTGGCCAAGTCTAGGTGATGTTCTTCCTTTATGAAGTACTTTCCTTTTTAGAACATCACCTGGAATATTCTCTCCCTTTTTAGAAGGCAGTCTGTGCTAGTGTGAGGTAGTTAGAGAAGCCTATTGAAATAAAAGGGAGAGAATATTTTGAATACATCTTAAATATAAAAAATATAGAGGGGTGTAAAAATGGGTTCTAACTCCTCAAATAGAATAGAAAAAACAACGAAGAAAAATCTTAAGAGGTGTTGATTATTGACTTGCAAAGGCTTGGTAAATTCATGTGGATGAGTTAGACCCAGGGCTAGACCTAGGGCTAATGCCTTGTCTTTCTAGGGATGGCCTCTAGTTTGAAAAAGAAATACTAAGGAAGGTTGGAGCAAAAATAAAAGTGAGCAAAACATAAAAGATTTAAGTAACACCTTGCGAGAACTTGGTAGGTTCTTGGATATAGAGTCAAGATTTGAGGTCGATACCCTATTCTCCTTCGGTCACTACGCTCAGCTCCCTCCTTTTTACACACTCAAGTATGGAAACCTAGAAAGAAAAATGTATTGAAAGAAAATTTATGATGACTAGTCTATGGGAGTCCTCACCTAGTAGGAGTTCCTGGTCTAGTTGTCCTCATTTGGGTCTATAGTTCAGGCCACCACCTAGGATGACTTCTTTTTAGCCAATCTTTGGAGTAGTTGGTTAGGTACTTGCTCTCAACTTTTGTTAGATTATGCTGGGCCTATTTCTTGTGGGTTTCATGCCTTGATTCTATCAGGGAGTAGGGTGAGAGCTGTTCTTGTGCTTTGTTGTGTATTTGTTGTGTATCCTGTGGCAGTTTGATGCCCTTTATGGTTATTGTTTGTGTCGATCAATTCGTAGGATTCGATGGGCTGAGTCACCCTATCCCATGGTCGCCAATGAGAGCTAGATTTCGGGACTCGTTTTTGAAGCTCAAAAGTGGCCAAGAGGCATCAAAAACCAAATTTTCATGAAAAATGGAACGAGTGCGGATGGTTGAGCTAGAGTTTTCTTAGATAGGAATGCAATGCAAGTCTTCATTTTTCGATCAGAGTTCGTTCAACCCCCTATTTAATCCCTGCAAGGTTTGATGTTTTAAAGCAGTTATGTGATCTAAGAGCGGAAAAGAGCGTGATAGATGCCAAGTTGATAGATTTCGATGCCATGAAGTCGGGGACATCTAGCCAGATCTCAAATCGGAGTTTGTTTGGGCCTCCATTCGGGAAAAAACCACTTGTTAAAGCAAGTGAACTGGTTATTTTATAAAGGCTTAAGTTAAGTTAAACAAAGACCCAAAAGTATGATGATTCGGAGCACGGGGGGGCACAAAAAATTTGTGCCCCAATGATTTGATCATTTGGGGCATTTTGCAATAGAGAGAATCATCAAGATCAATGGGAGAGGCATCAAGATTAATAAAAATAGAAAAACGAAGAAAAAATAGGTTTTTTGCATCTAAAAAATAGAAAAAATCACATTTTTGTTTGGGATTATATGATAAGGCTAAGGCATGAGGGTGAGCCTTAGTCCAACTCTATCTTTATGTTACATTGGGTATTTATTGCTTCTATGAAGAAAAAATATATAAACCATGATCTCTAAACCTACCATTAAATGCACAATCTTAAAGGGATAGGGAGAAGGGGAGTGTTAAGGGCTGATAATACACTGAATTTTGATTTTTTTCCTTATGCATGGCATATAGGGCATGTGGTTTAAACATTAAGAGGGTCCACTAGCACGAGCATGCTTAGTGCTGTTGGCCCTATGCAACGCGATAACTACGTTTAGAGTAAAGACATGAAAAGAAATGTTTTTACACCTTTACAATGCCGGTTATTAGTGGAATTTTTTTTTAAAGGACTATAAACCATACACAATTGCATTGCATGCAACACATGATATGGATGCATACCAATTATTTTCATGAACAACGACCCACATTGAGGAGGTGAGGTACCCTAAGCTATAGGGTTAGTGGTTTGTTTCCTTTGGGGAGCATTCAGAGAGGAATATAGTACATCTCTTGGAACGACTAATTAAAAGAGTGGAGCATGCATTGAATGTGTTCTACATATGAGCAACACATCTTGGGGCCAATCCCCAAGGTGTAGGAGAGCCGTAGTGGGGCCATGACAATCAACCAAGAGGCACTTCCTTTGTATGTGCTTACGTGGTGTGTATAACATCGATATGTGTAGGGACTCCCTTTGACGAGTGTGGGGAGGGTTATACATTGGATTACAATTGATGCAAACGTGAAGTTCTACATTAGAGGTTAGGGTAGTATACCCCTTAGATGCTCCTAGTTGTGAGGGCAAGAGGTGGTTTGGGTGCGTACTAGAGGCCCGGTAGTGCCATAGAGCTAGTGTCAGGCTTTTTTTAGGTCCCAACAATGGCCTTTAAATAATGTAGAAAAAATGAGGAAGAAATTGGCCTTGGAAAACACGCTTTGATTGCAACATTGGATAGGTAACTCCGAACTTGAGGCTTTGTGGATCCTATAATAAGAGATAGTATAGATAGGCTATTTAAAATAATGATAATAATAATCAAATCCCTTAAAAAGTCTTACTACTAAAAGGCTTATGGTGGTCCCAGTTCATATGTTAGCCCTAGTCCATATGTTGGCCTTGTGATTCTTTATTCCAACAAAGGTGCTATATTTTTTGAACGTTATAAATAATTGCTATTAGCTTGTTTAGTCTCCACAAAGATTAAACTTAAGCTTCAAGTGATCTTTTTGTATGCGTGTGTGTATTCTTGAATGAAGGGTAATTTTAAAAAAAAACTATGGAACAAGAGATCATCCTTATGTGGGTTTCTTGTTGCAACACATAGCATGTTTATAGCATGTCTAAGATATGCTAGCAAGGGTACATAAATGAACCAAGACTAACGAGATTAAGTGACAAGGTTTGACAAGAGTGAAGAATAGGAAGTCTTTAAGAAGGCATGCAACCACTTTCAACTATGCTACAACTACAACACCATCTAACAATGCACTATTTGTATCTCCATAAAGAGCTTAGTTAACTCTAACCCATATTAACTTATATAGAAGCATGGTAGTGTCTACCATTCCAAATATTAAAATAGTAACATCATGGAAAGGTTGTTTAAGCAACATAATATAAGTATTCTTGCACTAGATTAGACATATCCCAAAACTTATAACAAATGCCTCTAGAATATTTGGACTACATGATATTTAGAATACATCATTTATGTTGACTTCAGTTGTTTGATTTAACTTATGAATACTTACACCAATCTATGCTAAGCAATTACCACTCCCTATGTTTATTGTAGTTTCGCATGTTCTAGCACCTCATGATTTAGCACAATACCATATTAGAATAAGTCATTAACAAGCCAACAAGTAGAGGTTAAGTTATTCAAATAAAATGATCTAGCATGTGGATATTAAGAAAAGAATATTGAAATACATTGAATAGCATCCTCAAATTAATCTTGCTTTGAGATAGTATGAATATTTTAGAATTGTTCAAATAAGATTAATGACAATGCTTTTTGTTTAGGAATACCATATCATTGGAAAATTGAGATTTTCTTTTTATGAGTTTACTAAAATCCTTTTGAGGTAGTCCACCTATTACTAGATGGTTTATGATCCACCATTGTTTGAGGAAACTACTGATGTTTTAATCCTTGAAATCATTCTTGACCATGATAAAACTCATGCATGCACTTGTCATGAATATTGTCACTATTTAAAGAAATACAATAACCATTTTGTAGAAGAATCCCAATGCATTCGGAAAACATCACTTTCTCTAACTTGTGATGATCTAATTTTTGCCTACCACTCACAAATACATAGTTTGTAATGCAAGGTCACTTTTATTTATGTCAATTTGTCGCATGAGAAATCGTACTTACCATTATGATTAATTTATTAGGATTTATTTCTTCATTAGCTCTTGGTTGACTTAGGGCCGATCTACTACATGAGACAACACTTACATGTGGTTAATCACATTTGCTATTTCTTTGACTTCTTAACTGATGAAAATTGCTTTTATATCCCATTGGAATGTTTTGAAAAATAATTTATTAATTTACTTGATTGATTATTGATTTAAGATAATTGGATTTCTATATTTTATATCAATTTTGCTTTTACCAATTCACTCCACAGTTGTGGCTTGTTGTGCATATAAACATGTAGCACCAGTCACATTGTGCAAGGTGGACATTAAAATGATTAATGTGTTTTGCGTTATTGGTGGATAGATATTTAGATCAAGACTTGAAGAAAGTCGTATAAATTATGAAGTGTTGAATGAACTGTGAATAATTAGTCTTGGCAATAATGTATTTGTGCTAGACATTTTCATTGTATGGTTCTAAGTTTGGGCATTCTTACTATTTTTTAGCTCAAGATATTATATAGATCCTTAGATATTGTCTAGATATTAGGGAGAGACTAGTATTTCACAAAACGAAAATAAAGCATGGATGCAATATGCTATTTTGAACACAAGATTAATAAAAATTTAGAAATATTTGCATTGGGAAGAACACCCGCAATTCATGGGGGAGGATTCCATGTAAGTTGGGCCATGTTCTTCTCTATACATTCATCTCTATATGCTCATCTTATGTGCAATTTCAATTTTTACACTTGAGTACTTAGTTTATGAGTTTGTGGTTCAATTACCTTAGCAAAATCAAAGCATTTGTATTGAGAACCAATTTGAACTCTCAATGACAAAAATATCACACACACACACACACACACATATTCCCAAATGGATGTTTACACAAAGTCTCTTGCTTCTAGTAGACTCTACATGGATAAATATTGCTATTATAGGAATTTACAAATATGTATATGTTCCCTAATAAAGATTGTTTGTTTAGTTTACCATTATCTAACTATAACACTAGAAAATTTGGAAGTGTGAATGTTGACATTAAACAAATCATCAGATTTTTCATACCATAATATGCCTACTCTTTTAAAAATGGATGCATAGTAAGGATAGCTTTAAGAACTTATATATGTCTATATTACACAAAATACAAGGCAAAAATTCTAATTTAAACTTTAAAAGTGAGACAAATTGTTTCTAAGTCAAAAGGATCTTACAATCAGTTGGCAAATACTTTTTATGAGACTCATAAAGATATAGAGCCTCAAAAGTGTTTATATTTAGACTTATAATGGTACTTTTTTCTTGATAATAGAGTAGCAAAATCAAAGAATGAATTTAACTATATGAATGAAAAGTAAACATCACATTTGTTGTCATATTCTACATGCTAACCAATAGTATTGTCCTTTCATCTTTTTCGTAAAAGATGTCAAAATGTTGATTAATGCTTGAGAGTTGTAAAACCTTAGGATAAGAAGTGCACCCCAAAGCTTAAGGACTCAAAGAGAGAAATAACCACAGGGAATACTTCTTACACTTGCAATCTATTATACTCCCTTCAAATGGATGGTAGACCCTTAAAACTCATTGCCAACAAGTGCTTTCCCTCTAGCTAAAGTCTACAACTAAGAAATAATGTCACAAGCTTATATTCCATGCATGAATGCCTAGGTATTGGCCTTGTATTCCGTGCATGAATGCCTAGGTATTGGCCTTGTATTCCGTGCATGAATGCCTAGGTATTGGCCTTATATTTCCGAGCATGAATGCCTAGGTATTTGCCTTATATTCCATACACGAATGCCTAGGTATTGACCTCCACAAGGGACCAATTATCCAAACTTGTTTGCAATTTTCTAAGTGTACAAAAGAATCCAATTTTAGAAATACACTGGTCAATAGAAGCTTTATGTGCAATTGATCCCCAATATAGAGAAAATATGTGAAAGGTCTTTAGGAAAATTATTTGTTATCGGGATGTCCAACATTGCTTTTGAAACATAGCCTAAAAGCATGGGATTATAACATATATATTTCAAGTATATCATGATTGTTGGGTAACTAATTGCAATGCTCAAATAGGTAGGTTGATGTATGCACACACAAGTCTAAGAAAAATAAAGCATAACCTAGTGCAATTTAGCTTATGTATGGATAAATGGTATAATGTTTGCATTGTGTAGCTCAAAGACATATAGTGCGAGTTTTAAAACAAGTAAATTAATATGGAAGAAATTGTGAATAAGTAATTTTGTCAATGAAATGTGAATTTTGGACACATCTATACATTGATAAATGTGAGTATAATTAGGACAATTTAATATGTATAGTTAAAAGATAGAAAATCATGCACATTTGAGGATAGCTTTTTTAACAATGGAATTGGAAAAAATTAATTATGTAGACATGTTTGTCTCAAAAAATTAGTCAATCTACAATTTTACAACATATCAATTTGACATCAAGAAGTACACTAGTCCTTGTTCCTAAGAAATAGGGTTAAAAAGTACTTTTAAACAATAACATAATGGAAGAAGGGAAAAGAAAGTAGAGTGGAAAAAGAAATTTGAATTTAGCTTTTGAAGTAAAAATAGAAGGGCTAAAAACAACTTAGCTTTTCTAGAAGAAAGTACACTCAACAAAGCAAAACTCAAAATAGAATGATTAAAAAAGGCAAGAAAAGCACGAAAGCATGTCGATCTCTCTCTTCCTCTCTCTCTCGCAAACGTTTATATAAACCTTTTGGTTTTGGCAAAAAAACCATGAATTTCAATCTTCAAGAGAGAGAGATTAGACCTAAGGAGGTACCAAAAGGTGAGAATGAGAGGATTTCATTCGTATAATCTGACCATCACTAAGTGTCTTGTACTAGAATCAATCTCCCTTAATATGCCAAAAAATTGGTGCCCTATTTTGCTACTCCTCCAAGCTTCATATTAGCCAAACATCAAGTGTTACATCCCTTTTAAAGTGTGTAAATATGGTCTTTCAACTCCTAGCCACTTATCTTAGCCCATGTTTCTATGAAGTTTAGGAGGTGATTTGAAGATCGAAACAACTTTGAATTGTCTTAAGAAATTCATTAATGTTTTTGTACCCTTACTCTACTTAAGCAATAGAAGACCCAATTTTAGAGGCTATTCATATGAGTTCATGAAGTTTGTGCTCCCAAAGACTGTTTTCAATGACCCCAAAGAGATGTGGGGAGAACGATCCTCCTCCATCATCAACAAACATATCATTGAAGCTAACGCTCATTTCAAATTTGAAGTGCAACACAAGGAGGCAATGGAACCCATGCAACTTGAAATGGTAGTGTGGTCACATGCTAACCCAAAGCTGCAATAGCTCCACAAAATGATTAGTGACATAATAAAAATAATCATGTTTGGCTAAGTCATGATTCATTAAATTTACTCAAATCTTCCTATATTTTCTCTCTTTTCTTTATTAAAGCATATCGATGGTCATATGCATGATAGCAAGATTTTAAAAAATAAACTTGATATGATAAAAAAGGCACATAGGATTGTTATTTTAGCTTTATTGATTATATTGGATGTGAATTAACTTTAAAAACCTTAGAAACATTGAAACCAACCTTATAACAATATTACATTTTTAGGAATGAGTTATATGACAAAAATGGTAGTTCTCATGCACATCATGGTTAAAAAGTGTTTAAAGATACTATTTTTGTAGTTGTGCTATGAGCACTTGTATTTAGAATGGATGGTTGTCTTACCCTAGAAATCCATGCTTGAAATAGCTAGAAAAAAAGTAATTATGGTTTAGGCTGTTAGGATTCCCACACCAACATGACTTAGCATATTGTGGGATGCATAAAAAATTCACTTGTGGGTGAGGGTCCTATGCTCTCGTGGAAACTAGGTGTTTTCGCTTTTGGACCACTAGAGCACCTAATAAGGAAAAGGATTGAGTAATAAGTGCCATTATTATGTAGGATGGATTTGGAAAGCATAGTGAGGCTCTAAGCTAATAAATTAATTGTGTCCATATACGAAATACATTCCAGCCTTGCAAGATTGGAAGGTTCCAACCACCATAAGCTATACAATTGTCTTCTCTTACGGGAGAGAGAGATTTTGTACACTCTTGCAAAAGTGATGATTTTGTATACAATTTATGAATTAATATAATTTTTAAATAAATTATTTATCATGTACTAAAGGCCATGTTAACAAAGCTTATGTAATGCATGTATTTTTAAAAGTTACTTTATGTCAAATTGTGTGGTAGCATGACTCTCTTAATTACATAATTAAAACAAACCCATTGAGGAAAGTAGGAGGCTTTGATCCCCAATGATCAATTAGGTGGATCTAATGAGTTGGATAGCTTTCCTAAAACACTAATAGAGTTGTTAGACTATGACCCTTCAATTTGGTTGGATATATACCTTGCTTAATGATGTATTTTTAAAAGTTACTTTATGTCAAATTGTGTGGTAGCATGACTCTCTTAATTACATAACTAAAACAAACCCATTGAGGAAAGTAGGAGGCTTTGATCCCTAATGATCAATTATGTGGATCTAATGAGTTGGCTAGCTTTCCTAAAACACTAATAGAGTTGTTAGACTATGACCCTTCAATTTGGTTGGATATATACCTTTCTTAGTGATGTTTTAAGGAATCAATGTGAGACTAGGCCTTATGGATTGAATCATGTGGTAGCATGAAATTCTTAATTAGATAACTTAAAGGAGGCCTTGGTCCTTAGGATCAATAGGCTAGATCGGATGTGTGGGGTAGCTTTTCTAAAACACTAATGGAGTTGTTAGAATATGGCCCTCCAATTCGGTTGGATATATACTTTTCTTAATAACATTTTAAGGAATCAATGTGAGACTAGGCCTTATGGGCAAAGGAGTTGACATTCTCAACTGTGAGACTAGGCCTTATGGGCAAAGGAATCAATGTTAACTCAGTCTCACCTTTGATTGGTTACAAAGTGACCCTTCCTAGGCAAGTGCAATGTTAACTCAATCTCACCTTTCATTGGTTGCAAAGTGATCCTTCTTAGGTGGTTGTTAGATTACTATTAGGTGTGTTTGGAACTAGATGTTCAGTTTAACCCCAACATCCTACAAAATATCTTATCTATCACACAAAAGAGAAACCATAAATCTATGAGGATAGAGATATTGATCAATTTTATATAGAAAAGATTCAAGAATTGATATTTTGAATGTCTTTAACATGAATTTGAGGGGTCGGGACTCCTAGTTAAGACTGAGATCACTTTGACAAAGTTTGAATCCTTGGGAGCATCATAAGAAAGAGAACCCTTACCACTTTTATAAGAACTTATGAGATATGCCTAGATAAGCAAGTGATGAGTGTCCTCATGATCATCCCCCTTAGACCAAAGCCAATCCTCAGACTACTTGTACATGGAAAGGAATATCATGGATAGTCTCTCATAACTTTTTCACCATCAATCGTTAACCAAATTGGAAACCTTTGATTTGAGCTTAAGAGAATTTGATAGATGGAGGAATTGAAGCTAGCTTTTGGCTTCATATTCAAAGGATAAATGACTAATGATATTGTAATTCTTCATAAGAAGATGATCGCCTTACATCATTGGATTTATGACCAAGTCATTCAAGTTATACCTCCTGATTGTATTGTGGTACACAAGAAATGTCTAGAATGGGCATATCATCAAAGGATATCCTCATTTTCCTATAGCCGATAGAGCCTTAGAAATAATTGAGAAACCCTCTATTTTTGTAATTGTACCATTACACAAAGTTCATGATTGAGAATCCATTACATCCAAATGACCCTCATTTTGCTATAATGAAAACCATAGCTGCCATTGTGCTCATAAGAGAGGAATATCTTATGCTCTTTAGCAACTGAATTTTAATATTGGAATTATGAGTAAATCAGAATCACCAAAGATTGTAAGTAAATAACATGTACAATGAGCTTCAAGAGAAGAAATTCCTTTTGAAGCCAATACCACTATCAAAGTTGAGCAGGATGCAAAAGCCTAGATTGAAGTCATGAATGATTATAGACTACTAAAACCTTTTTTCTAGTTAATCAATGAGTGCATGCCTTTGTCTCACTAGCAAAGCCAAGCTTTGGTGGAAATGATGGTGACATAATAAGTAATTGAAGCTTCTCAGACCTAGAAACAAATTAAGGAAGTAGTGAAAGCATGATACCTAATCCCATCCTTTGAGTCCATCAAGATGAAAAAATTCTATAGACTTTGTTAGTTGGACTTAACTTTGGAAGGGTATTACTCAACATTTGTGAGCCTTCACAAGTATGCACCACCAATAATGGTAACTCAACAAGTTGCAAGGTTCAACCAAGGGCTAAGTCCACTCCTAGATGCTTGTCTTAAAGCAAGGAGGCTAATAACAGTTGAAGATACCCTCACATGAGCAAAGCATGCAGCCAAAGAGATTGCTTAGAATGGCCAAAAGAACCACCCTATGAAAAAGTACTATGGAAGAAACTATCCTAAACATGGGACTAATATGGGCAATTCTAGAGGAAACAACATGGCTAATTCCATTATTCAATGACCAAATGGGATGAGCAATAGGAAGTCCTTCCAACACAAAAGGATTGGATGCTTTTGTCCAAACTATCCTTGGAACCCTAATCCAAATCAATCAACTAGAAGAGGCTATGCATGTAGTGATAACAAGAAAGGTCTGAGATGTGGAAGAATGGTTGGAGCCCAATTGAACCTAAGTTAGGCCAGGGTGAAGAATGCACCTTGGCTAAGTTTAAAAGAGCATCCATACATGTAGTTGTTGAGAATAAGGGAGAAAAGTACCAATACTTTATTATCCAAAATCCAACACTTTACATGGGTGACTAATTAAAATTTCTAATTGATTGTGGAACTAATTATCATTTTCTTATATAAAAGACAGAATATTGCATCAAGAATCTCAAGAAATAAAGAAAATAGCAGTAGAATTTCCTCTACTAAAATTATAGGGAACATTTAATTTAAACTAGGTAGCCAAAAAATTGTGGTTGAATTTAAATTCTACCATTGGGATGCTATGATTGCATCTTGTGTATTGACAAGCTCAATAAGAAGAACTAAAGAGGAGGTTATCTTCCAAGACTTGAAAGGAAACACCAGAAAGATGTATGGAAATTTGGGAGAACAAGAGTCCAATCGACTTAGGCAAGCCCACTTCAAAAAGAGCTGAGAAAAGGATAACCAATTTGTATAATCCAATTAAACAAAGTTGAGAAGACCGAAGAACATAAATTACTTTTCTGAATCAATGACTTTGAATATGTCTTTCTAGAAGAACTAACTCAATCGTCCCCAAACTAGAAAGTTGACCATGAAATATAATTAATTCCTAGAGTCAAATACATATTCAAATGACCATACAAGATGTATGTATCTAAAGCCATTGAGCTTAAGAAATAACTAAGGCAAGTGATTGAGCAAGGATTCATCCGCCCAAGTAATTCACATTGGGGTATACAAGTTCCTTTCTAGAAAAAGAAAGATGGACTTCAAAGAACTAAATAGTGATGGTCAAGAACAAATATCATATACCTAGAATTTACAAAATCACACATAGCTAAGGTCTTTTCAAAGATAAATTGGAGATCTTAATAGTCCAAATCAAAGAGCAGGATATCCCAAAGACCTCTTCAATACTAGAGATGGACATTATGAATTCTTGGTTATGTCATTCAGATTGACAAATGCCCTGACAATGTTCTATAGTACAAGATATCTTTTGGCCATAACTATATAATTTTGTGGTGATATTCTTCAATAACTTATGCTCCAATTCATCTAAGGATTCTACTACAACCCCTTGTGAAAACCAACTCTATGCCAAGAAGAGAAAGTGCATATTCTTCTACAGAAAAAATTGAATACCTAGGATATATTGTCTCTATCAATGAAATCTTTATAGACTTTGTAAAAGTAAAAGATATCCTAGATTGGTTAGTACTACCTAAGACAATCAAGGAAATCTGAGGATTTTAAGGACTAATAAGATAATATCAAAACTTCATCAAGGATTATTCTGTCATAGCAGCACCTCTAACCAATTGCTTGAAGAAGAATAACATGATCATATGGGAAATCAAATAGGAAGAGAGCTTCAATAAATTGAAGAAAGTCGTAACTACTATCCTTATTCTAACTCCTTCCAACCTTTTGAGGTGATCATAGATGCAATCAGACTTATGACAATTGAAGGAGTATTGGTACAAGAAGTTTTCATGCATTCATGGGCATGTTTCATTGCACAACAAATGAAGAAAATGAAAGATTGTCCATTAGTATCTACATGGCTTCACTAGTTTAGCCTAGCTATTTTTTATGAAAAGTTGAGGCATCCACTTTTATTCAACAAAGTACTTAGGATATAGAGAGACCATTGGAGAGAGGACATGCCCATCTTGGGGGAGGTTCTCTTTGTAGATAGCTTCCATAGTGGGAGAGTGGCTTCCTTTTCTTGAGCTACCAGCTCATTCATAGATATAGAGCCTTAATAAAATTGGAGGTGCTCTAGATATGCTAGAGAGCATAAGGGAGGTGGTGAGCCCGGAGTGGAGGACCAATAGAGACACTTCTTAGACATCGATCATGCTCTTCACTAGAGGAGACATTCGTCTGGCAGTTGTGGCTACCAATGGAGAGAGTTTTCTTTCTAAGTAAATAAGGATCACAAACCTAGAGAGAGGATCTAGACCAATTTAGATGATGCTCCCACTAAAGGATTAGGGTCGTGGTTCATTGTGATATTACTTAGTATTTGGAGCTAGACCTTGAGATGTGTACAATGGACTACTCAAGGTATAGGGCATATAGGAGGTGCTCATCTTTTCTTAAGATAGCTTGTGAGCATGGTTAATGTGAAAAAAAATTCATAGATAGTGTGTACTTAGGGACATTGCCATAGATTGGATCTAACAACTAGCATCATTGCTTGGTATATATGAGTTGACAAATGTAGCCATGCTATAGATCTAATGGACATATCCACTATAGAGACTCTCTCAAGGATTTGGATGGAGATTTTCCATAATCTCTGTGGGAGATGTGAGAGGATATAAGGCAGCTCGAAGACTATGAGGAGGAGGTGAGATGCTTTTCTCAGGACTTAGAATTCCATCACCTTCTTTCATTATCAACCACATATGGTGTGGCACTACAAACCTCCTAATTGGTTATTTATTCAAGTCTTGCAATAGAATTAGATTTCCCCTTTGTTGCATATTTTTTGCTTTGGAAGCCCTTATAGGGATGTTTTGCAACTGTACTTTGTCACAATATACTTTATCATGAGAAGTCTTACTGATAGAATGTTCTTTTATCTTTAAAAAAATGCCTATAAATCCTCTCCATAGTTTCAAGAGGTGTGTTAACCCCAAGTCAAGATGGCGGAAAAATGAAGGAAAAAGCAAAAGGAAGATGGAAAAAGAGCAAAGACACGCAGGTGGCCTCTAAAGATGAACCGGGGCAAAAAGCGCAACTTTAAATGAAAAGGCACCTCAAAAAACTCGAAAAACTCTTGTAAAAGAGCGCCAGGCTCCCTCCTGTGCCGATTGTAAAATATTAGATGGGTGTAGGCTAAAGGCATAATGCTAGAGGAGGGAAATGGAAAAAGGACCTTGCCACAATGGCCGGTCATGTAAAAAAGGGATGGGTGCCCATGGGATTTTAGGGTTTGTATATATAAAGTTCAAAAAGTGAATAAGAGCTCATTCTTTTGGTGTGTGGCAACAAGAGTCTTCTTCTTCTTCTTCTATCCTTCTCATCTTCTTGCTTGTGTGTGCTCTTGAGAGAGAGAGTGTGAGAGTGTGAGGGAGTGAGTGTGTGAGAGTGAGGGATCAAGAGGGTGAAGCTCTTCACCAGCTCCTCTTCTCTTCTTCTCTTCTCTTCTTTCTTCTTGTGCGCACGGCTATGGAGGATGGAGCTTGGAGGTGGAGGAGGCTTGAGGATGCTTGAGCTTGCATCTAGGATTGTGGAGCTACTGGCGTGTGTGAGAGAGGAGGCAACTCATATCGGCATTAAGGTAAGCTCACTACACTCGTAGAATCGACGGCGCGTCGGCTAGGTGAGAGATAGCCATTAGTGCTCGCTTGGAACACTTGAAACAATAAGCGGTCCGTGGGTCTTGGCAGTTGAGCGAAAGCTCCCACATTTTGTTTCCATTGCCGGGACCAACGGATTCAAGCTTGAGCACTTGCGCACCTCATATCGAGCATCGAAGTAAGGGATTCATCCCCGAAACGGAGCTTGAGATAGGTAGGAAGTTTGGGTGGTTTTGATCTTTAAAACAAGTAAGTATTTTGGGTTATTTTGTTTGTTTGATGATCGGGAAACATGGAGAAATCATTTCAGTGTTTTTCTTTTGATTCTTGTTGCATTTAGAGTAGGTTAGGATTAGGAAATCGCACCGGAGAAGGGTAGGGTTTACTATTGTAAAACAAGGCAAAACAGGGCAAAAATCGTGCAAAAAATTGCAAAAAGCTCGCTTGTGATGCCTAAGATCGGCAAGTGAGTGATTGGGGGCACCAACACCATACCCAAGAAGGGGTATAAGAGCCAAGAGGCCAAGGGAGGACTCATTTGCAACCATTTCAGTGTGAGAGAGAGAGACAGAGAGAGCTATCCGATTTGATTCGATCGCACCAATGACGAGCCCACCACTCCATCCAAGTATATGAATCCCTTCCCTTATCCCCTTAGGTAGGATCTGGAGGTTTGTGCCTGATATGATTGAGTAAATCACAAGGAACGATCAAAATCAAACTCGTGCTGTTGACATGCACCGCGCTTGGCCCGCGTCCGAACGGTCACTTCTGGGCCGAGTCCCAGAATCGGCCCTCGGCCCCTTACCATTTGGCCCACTCGGCCCAAACCCTAATCGGCCCACTCGGCCCAAACCTACTCGGCCCAAACCTACTCGGCCCATCAAGTCTACCATTTGGATTGTGGACCAATTCGGCCCTCTGCCACATGTCAAACTCGACCCTCGGCCCACTTCCCTCGGCCCAATTGCCTCGGCCCGTCCGAGCGACCACGTCCGAATTGGCCACTCGGCCCGTCCAAGCCAATCTATCCGAGTGACTTCATCCGAGTCTGCTCCTTGGCCCGTTCGAGCCCACCCTGTCCGAGTCCCAAATTTAGCCCTCGATCTATGCGCATCGGCCCGTCCGAGTGACCCACTTGGACCTGCAATTCGGACCAGTTGGGTCGAGTGTAGATTTTTACCAAATTTTCAGAAATTTGACCTGACCCAGCTAGAACTCATCAGCGCAAACTGTCGAAAGCCCTTAGGATGCTCAGAACTTGATTCTGGCACACGGAATAGGCAAAATCATAGGGCGCAGCCGCTTAGCAACTAGAAGTAGGCATTTGCTAGACCCAGAGACCTAGGCAAAAACCGCTGAGTTGTAAAGCATGATTGGACATAAAACAAATGAGGCAACATATTAGGGAAACCCTAAACCCTGCCAAGACGGCTAGAAAATTGACCAACAAGCCTGTTAGGCCCGAAACAATGCGAGTGCGTAAGACACCTAGAAATTGGTTGCTGCACTCACCCTGAATTTCCGCACTTGAAGTACACTTAAGGAAGCTGAAAGTCTGATTGAGCACAAGTGCACAGGAAAAGACACACACATTGAGTAGCCATAAATTGAGGATTGTATTCAATAACTGAAGGAACTCACCCAAATAGACCACTCAAGGAACCCACCAATAGGAAAGGACCCAAGACATAGACAAACCATCAACGCGCAAAAGTAGGACCAAGCAAGGGGCGTCGACGAAGTGGATTTGACAAGTCTACTAAACTTGATTGATAGCTTGGTGGAGCACGATAACTCGACAATGGCAGAAGAAAGTTGAGACCGCAGATCTAATGAGAAATTCAACTTAGGAGTCTTTCCAGATGTTATTCAGCACAGCTGGTTAGGAGTTACGACGCTCTCGCCCGGTATGAGCATCGCTGCAGGACAGCAGATGCTATCATCACAAATCTAGAAGAGGAGAGAAAACTGGCCCGCAAAGCATTGCAAAGCCTGGTTGAATACAATAGGGATCAACAGGCTAGGAGCCAAAGGTAAAGCATGGAGTTGCGAGAGGTGCAACGGGTACTAAACTTGGCTAGCAGAAATCGAACAGACCATGAGAGAGCACTAGAAGGAGACTTAATGCTGAGTGAGCTTCTCATGAAGCGGCTGCTCGATAATACGGCTGCAGAGCAAAGTGCCACGACTCTAGCGACATCGCTGCTTCGCAGGATTAGGAGCAGACCAGGGCTCAAAGAGCCAGTCTAAAATCCCTATTGTTGCCAAGCAACTCGATAAGTACCAACCCCATGACGATCCATACAGCTTTGTTGAGCAGTTCGAGCAATTCTATGAAGCCAACGGCCTCAACGACCTAACTCAATGCTTTGAAGCATCGGGCTTTACTTGGGCAACAAGGGTAGGACGTGGTATACGAGCTTAGATGCCGTAGAGCGAGCCAACTTTGATGGCCTCAAGGATCTCTTCATTAAGAGATTTGCCGAGCCCGGATACTCCAATAATCTACTAGTATGCTTGATGAACATCAAGCAGAAAGAGAAAGAGGACATTTGCAATTACGTGACCCATGTGCGGAGTTGGACTTGAATATACTCAACGATCCAAGTATATTCAAGGATATAATAATGTAGAACAAAGTATTTGTCTATATGTGTAATTTTAACGGTGACTTAAAAAGTATTGAAATAAAAAAATTAAGGTAAGAGTTTTAATTTGAAACTTTAGGGTTAAAAACAAACATTTATTTAAAACCCTAGATACGTAAAAGCTATAACTCCAAACTCATTTTCACTTTCATTCCGCTCTACTTCCCTACACTTGTACTCATCTTTATTCTCTCTTTGTGTGCCATGGCTACCACTCCCACCTTTGTTGCATGGATTAGCTCCACGCGCTATGCACACATAGGAGACTAGATATACCTAGGTTTTGCGTGACCTTGAATCTAGAGAGCTCCCTTTCTGCCGTAGACCTTGGCTCTATTATAGTGGTATCATTTTGTGATGTGGCGAATCCTCTCACTTGCTCTATTCTAGACTCCACTCTCAAATGGTCCCCATATATTTCTTGTATAGTTTACATGCTAGATCGAGCCATGCAAAGGTGATAAATAGAGCCCTCGTGCATGTGGTTGATGTAGAACATGTGACTACATCCTATTGATTACTCTATGGGTACATACTTCATTAGGTGGCTTCAAGGCATTGGAGATGGTATTTATTTAAGAGATACTATCGATAGAGTTATATTTCCTACAAACATGGTTATACAGGGGGAATTAGTTTGGGATCTCATTACATGCATAAATAATGACTTTTCTAATGTGCATGATCAACTAACTTTCTTTGCTAAATGAGAAATTCTTGCTCCAAGGAATGTAAAGATGGAATGACTCAATTTAGAAGCATTGCATTTTATGCTAGGAGATGTGTGATAATACTATAGTTCTAATAGTATAGTTGATAAAAATGGAAAATATGACTTCTCTTGATCTTGGAGGTGGATTCTTGTCATATTTACCAGTCTTGAAGGTCAATGTACCTATTATTTTACTTCAAAACTTGAATCATGTGAGAGGACTGTAATGGAATGAGGTTGATATGCAAGACTTTTAATAGCAAGATTTTGGAAGCTGTGATAATTACAAGTACAAACATTGGTGCTAGAGTAGTCATTCCAAGAATCATATTCATTCCCACAATCTCTAACTTTCCCTTCTCTATGAGGTAGCAATAGTTTCTTATATGATTAGCATTCACAATGACTATTAACAGGGCTCAAGGAGAGACTTTAACTTTAGCAGGGCTCTATCTTAAAAGCATGACTTTCATGCATGGTAGTTCTATGTGGCATTTTCTTGAGTGAAATCCTTTGTTGGGCTAAAAAATCTCGATGGAGGACAATGATGGTTATGTAGATTCCACTATAAATATTGTGTGCAAAGAACTCTTGCAAATAGTGTGTACAATGATTGCATACAAGTATTGTATTTTGCAAGTTCCATTGTTATGAAGGTTGCACTATTAACCCTCTTCTAAGCTAAAAATCTTGATGGAGAAATTGTTAATATTGTGTACAAAGAAGTCTTACAAATAGTGTAATTACATCCTACGTCTTGTAATGTGTGTCATAATTGACTATTTTGAACATTATTCCTCTTTTAAGACTCATCTCATGTTTGTTTTTTAAATTTTTATCTGTTTTTAAAAAGGAAAATGAAGACACTTGTATTCGGTTACTTGCAGACATGGTTGAATTCCTTGAGAGTCTTCCATTTGTTCCAAGAGGTTTGAATGCCTATTTATTGAGATTATTTACAAGGGATATGTGCAATGTTATTATGGCACCCCTATTTACGGCCACATTATGTCTCAATCGCACTCGAGGAGTATTCCTCCTTGCCAAAATGATGGGACTGTTATGATTTGTGCTACTTTGTTGTGCCGTATCAATTGAATATGAATAATATCAACCAAGGTATTTATTTGCCTTTACTATAATCAAATTTGTTAATGTGTTCATAACATGTTCTCTTGCTAATGTTGCATTGTGTTGTTGTAGATCACAAAATGTCTTGTAAACAAGTAAAGTCCACATGCCATGAAAATTTTATGAGGATGAGGTGGTGTTTTTGCTCTTACACAAACATTAGAGATAGTATATATATTATAAGAAATAAGTTCAGGGTCCAAGAGGTAGCTAATGGAAATGATATTTAGAGAGAGAGGGGGGGGAGGGGAGTGGAGTGGAGAGGTTTTACATATTATTTCTATAGAGGTGCCCTACTGGCCCGCACTTGCATGGGTCCTAGTATAGAGTGCTAGTGTTGTTAAAGAAAGACCAACAAATCTAGAGAGGACAAGGAACATAACTACCAACAATGAAACATGGTCTAATACTAATGAGTCCATTGGAAAGTAGGCTTTTTAGCCTATGATGAGATAGTAGGGCAAATCGCCTCCCAATTGAATGGAGGTAAAGGCCTTGGAGAGTTGATGTGGTTGTCCTTACAAGCCATGGTCATAGATGGCATCCCTTCTCTAGAATAACACTTGCATTAAAATGCCATGTGCATATGGGTGGAGACGCAAGGATGAAAGTCAATGAGTTCCTTGTTTTTTGTAAGCCTTCGATATGGCATCAAGATAACAAGCATTGTATTCTCCAAATTCTAGAATATTTTTACACACCTTAATTACAAGGCTTGGAGCTAAGCCTTTTAGATTTATGATAGGAGACAACCCCTACCTTAGTGTAAGGTAGAAAGGGATTGAGAAAATGGATCCTTTTTCATAACAATAATAAGATAGACTCACTATCTCCTATCCATTTGCATGTGAAAGGAAAAAAAAATAGGATTAACGGAGATGAAGATGCTTTTGTTATGGAAAGTCAAGATTTGGTCCCAATTCCAATCAGGAGAGAGAGGAGCCACTTTAATTCTCAAACCAATGAACAAGAGGTTTGTCTAGTAGGCAAAATGGGGGATATTTTTATGCATGTGGAGAAGGATGAAAGCATGGTTAGGTAGGTCTTGAAAAAGCACTATGCATAGTCTAAAACAAAGGTGAACTAGAAAAAAAGAGAGAAATAAAATATATTATTATAATACATGAATTCCTATTCCAATTTTTTCTAAGTGGCTTCTCTAGTATGATTGGCATAAATATTAGACCTTTAAGGAGAATAGAGATTACACACACACACACACAGAGAATACTACATTTGTGGTGCCTCTAATAGCTCTCTTATGAGTAGCACCTTATTGTCTTATCAAGACAATGAATAAAGAATGAGCATGTATACATATAGTTAGGGTTATTGAGATGGGCACCTAGCCACATTGGTATTTACTCTAGCAACCTCCCACTTAAAGGCTAATTTTCCTTTTGGGGGACAAAAGAATGAGAGAATGTGTGAGAAATAATACATGTGAGTTATCGTAAATGAATGCCCATCAATTTATTACATATCCAAAAATTTTGAAGTGAAAATTCTTGGTGAGAAAGACTACAAGGTTATCATCTATATAAAATTTGATAAGCTAACTCACTTATCCTCAAGCACCTAATGAATGAAGTGATACCTCACTTCTATGTGCTTGGTATTTGCATGAAACACATGATTCTTTTTCAACATGATGACACTCTGTCTATCACTATGCAACAATGACATATATTCACCAAAGCCCAAGTCTTCTACTAGATGAGTATGCCATACGGCTTCTTTGCATACATTTGTGGCTACAATATACTCAACTTCATTGATAGATAGTGCCACACATTTCTACAGGCAAAAGACACTCATGAGATTGCCTCACCATACAAGCTAACAACATTGCTAATCCTATGGAAGTCTCTCTATCATAAATGGCATGCTTCAAAAAGCATCAAAGACATGGATGCTAGGTAGGAACTAGTGGCCTTGGAGGAGTGCTTTAGACTGTTGGTGGCATAGAAGCTTCTAGGTTTAAGGTAAGTTTTTGTTGAAGTGGTGGTAGATATCTTGGCTGTTGTTGATGTTGGTGGAATTCTTTAGTATTCTCTTGGTGGATTCTGATGCTAATTATTCTCATGATAAGTTCTCATGGTGACAATTCATGAGACATAAGAAGAACTTATGAAGAGAGATTGATGATGCTTCAACCCTTGGATTCTTCAGTGTACTAGCAATTGAAAAACCTTTCGTGTAGTCTCTCGACAGGGGACAATGTGCTAGTCCTCTCATCATGCAAAAGACATACTTTTTGGTTTGGGAGATGTTTCAAACTCCAAGGAGACCTAAATTATTTCCTTGCACTCAAGGACCCAAATCGTGCATAGGTTATGGTGCAGATATTACATGAGTGCACGTGAATACATGGGTATTGCTTAGTTAGATGATAGTTGTTTTGGTTCCTCGTAGCTATGTTGTTGATGAAGAGATGGAAGAAGCATTGTGACTAGTTGAAATTGTTCTTGAAGATATTTTGAAGATGTCATTAGTGTGCTAGATAAGATGTATCATAGTTGGATGGCCTGAGAATAAGGATCTTTAGTAGTCGAATGGCCTCTTCTTCCAACTCTTTTCCACCTTGATTTGTTGAGGGCATTGTTGTGGTATTAGGAAGAAAATGTGCAAGTCACTCAGGGTGACAAGTCCAAGGCATGCTTCCTAGGTGTATCTTGCCCTTGATGTGTAGTGATTATGTGTGGGAGGAATGAGCAAAAGGGCTAAGGGATTAGGGACGGAGCCAACTGTCAACCAAAGCCACCAAAAGTGTACCTAATTTGAGGACCCTTAGGTACAGTGCAATGATGTTGCATGCATTTTTTAAATTTTCTTTTATGTTTTTTCTCTTTTTTAAAATAATACATTTAATGCTATACAATGAGACTTTCAAGCTTACAAAAGGGATAGCATATTTTTTAGGGCTAGAAAGGCTAAAAGTGATTACTTCTTGAGAAAGTAGTTTTTTTTTTTTAAATCTTTGTAAGCCTTGAAGCTATGAAGAACCTATTATTGGTGAAGAGTGGGAAGTTTTAGAGATGATTGAAATTCTTGGGTAGGCATTGCTCTTCATGATGGAATGGTAGAGAGCTTGATATAGTGGATGAGGTTTGCTCCATGAAACTGAGTCCTTAATACTGGCTTTTCTTCTTGCATTCCCTTAGAGTTTGTTGAGAATCCTACATGTCCACGGCTTCAATCTTGCTTGTGTCATTTAGGTCTTCCATAGCTCATTGACTTGCTTCCTCTTTGTTGCCACTTTAAACATATCATTCATCACCTATTTGTCTACATTCACTTGATTATTGAATGCATGCAAGATTTTATTACTGAGGTTGAAGAACGCACTTTTAAAAGTTGCAAAGTGTTTTTAAAGATCAATGCACTTTATACATGTTGAAGCACTTTTTTAACTACGAGCACCAATTTTCAATTAGGATCACTTTTAATATAGAAAAAGTACGTCTACATATCCCAAAAGTGCTTTACCATGTCCAAAATATCACTTTAATGTGCTTCAAATCTTAAAGTGCTTTTTGGAATATTTTGAGTGATACAAAAGCACTTGCTAAAATATTTAAAGTGATTTTGCACCTCCATTTTCTTTGAATCTTAAAGTGCTTTTTGAAATGTTTAAACTAACCCAAAAGCCCTTTTCAAGATGTTTAAAGTGATTTTTTCACTTATATGTACTTTGAACCTTAAAGTGCATTTTGACTTTTTTTGAGCGATTCAAAAGCATTATTTAGAATGTTTAAAGTGCTTTTACAAGTCCACATTGTACTTAGTTGCTCTACAGTATTTTCTTTACAATGACTACTAAAAATAATTGCCTTATGGTTTTTATTCACATAAGCTATATAGAATGGCATCTGCAAATGTTGATGATGTTGAAAGGTGAAGCAAGACTGGAAGCATAAGAAGAAATAAGAAAGAAGAAAGAGCTGTGGAGGTTCAAGTAAGAGAGAGTAAGATGATATGTGGGAACTTCAATGGTTAGATTGTGTGACTTGAATTTTCTTATTCTATTATTATATAAAAAATAAAGTAACAGTGATGGATTCTCTCTATCTATAGTGGCATACAAGTGTGTGGATAGTAAGTACAAGTAAATGTAGGTGGCTAGGCACAAATGACCTTTAACTCCCAACAACCTCCCACTTAAAGGCAATTGTGCTTGAGTGTGGAGAAAATAAGAAAAATGTGAAAGTATAAAGTGTACATATATGTACAAGAGGATGATGAATAGATGTCATCTCATCCTACACCCATCATCTTCCTAAGAAAGGTCTAGCATTCAATTGGGAGACTTTTAGTAAGCAAATCTGTAGGATTCTTGTGAATGGAGATCTCAAAAAGACCTATTTCATTGTCTAATCTGATTGGTCTTTACATAAAAAACCAGATTACATACCAATTGAATGGCACTCACAGAGTTTGAATGCAATGAAGGAGTCATAGTCATACATGGTCTACCGTCAAATAGCCTAACCACCTCTTTGATGAAGTAATAACATACAAATCACCCAATAACTTTTGCAACTATAACACCTCACATGCTATCATAGTAGCACCTCTATACTCAATCTCTATACTCGATAAAGCAACTGTAGATTGCTTTTTTTCTACTCCATGTAACTGTTGCAGTACTACCAAGGGAAACCATGAATCCCCTGATAGATCATCTATGTATCCAGATACATGTACATCCTTACTAGCCTCATAAAAAAGTCCATAATGTAAAGTGGAGTTCATATACCTCAATATGCGTCTAAACTAATTGACAAGGCCAACAACATAGCTCAAGTTTGACCTTTGATTAGTCATGTAAATTAGACTTCCTACTATCCTCTTAAATATTGTAGGGTCTTCTGTCTCATCCCCAATATTAGCACTCAACTTCACATTTTACTCCAATGGTACTAAAAGAGGCTTATATGTTGTCATACCATACTTGGATAACATATCCAAGCAATACTACCTTTGGGATAGCCATATATCATCATCATATCTAATCACCTCAATACCAAGAAAGTACCTCAACTCACCCAAATTCTTTATCTCAAACTTCTTTTTCAAAAAAATCTTAACTTCAGCAATCCCACTATCACTATCACCTATAATAATCAAGTCATTTACATAGATGACTATGATGACCAAGCCTACATCATCCTTTCTCCCATAAAGTGACTAGTCAACATCATAAACATAAAAGCCAATGTTAACAAGATACTCTCTGATCTTATCAAACCATACTCTAGGTGCTTGCTTTAGTCCATAGAGAACTTTCTTTAACCTACACACATATGTGGGATGCTCTAAATCCTCATAACTTGCTAGTTGCTTCATATACACCTCTTCTTGCAATTCACCATGTAAGAAGGTATTCTTGACATCCATTTGCTACAAATTCCAACCTTTGGCTACTTCCAAAGCAATCACTCATCTAACAGTTGCCATCCTAGCAATTGAGCTTAATATCTCTTCATAATCTATGCCATTTGTTTGAGCATAGCCTTTTGCAACCAACCTAGTCTTATACCTGCTAACCAAACCATCTACATTATGCTTGATTTTGTAAACCCACTTATAGGTAATAACTTTCTTATCCTTAGGTAAGGACACTAGATCCCAAGTCTCATTGGCTTCTAATACAGCCATTTCCTCATACATTAGTGCATCCCAATGAGCACGACCAATAACATCCTCAGAATAAGTGGGCTCAACATCCTCAACTACCTTTACCATATAAGCATAATGGTGAGCTATGTAACCTTCAAAACAAAATCTTTTAATAGGGCATCTAATCATACTAGACCTGCGCACTAGTGGATTAGTTAATGGAGCCTTTACTAATTATTACCATGTGCTCTTTGTACACTTGGTGTCTTGTCTGAAGGAATACCAAGCTCATTATCCAAACTCTCTGAAACACTAGAATCTCTATCAAATCCCAAATGACTAGTAAATGCAACATTATCATCTGACGCTTTCTTCTTCTCTTTTTTTAACTTGTAACACTTGTAGATCCCGTTGAAGATGTGGGGCTACTCCTTAGTCTGGGAGACTAAGGCTAACTCTAGATGTAGTACTAGATTATATTTCTAGTCCACTAAGGCTCTGTGATTGTTGCTTTTCTTTCTATATATAACTAACATGATCATCATCATCATCCAATGTATCACCACTAAATGCATACCAATTGCTTGTTGAGATATCGAGCTCCACTCGTGATACGCCAAGGTGACCGTTGTGTATTTATGTCACCGACTTGTCAGTTGCAGACGCGGTTGGTACACCGCCCATGAATAATAGCTACATGATAGCTATCCTTATCTACTCTAGTTCGTGGCTCAGTTAGTATGCCACCTTAGTTAGTTGAGTTTGGTTTGAGACCCATATATAGGGTTCTTCTATTTCTATGTACTAGAGTTCTTTTGGCTTACACAATGAAGAAGAGGAAAACTGTTTTCAGCCTCCACCCTTGTGTGTATTCCCCCATTGTGCAAGCACGAAAGCTACAAGTGAGACTCCTTCCTTCTCTCCCACAATCTTGACATGGTATCAGAGCCTTGTTCGTGGTAAGGAGCTCAAGAAAGCAAGCCAAGCTCGCGGTGTTCTGGTAAGAGAAGCAGTGTTGCTTTCATTTTCTGTTTTGGGAGCAGATCTCTGCAGGTAGCACAGCCGGAAAGTGTAGGAGTGCATTGTCTCAGGTTGAGACGCCCTTCGCGATGAAGCAAGAGGGCAGTATATGCTGCGGGCGAGGGCTTTAGCCCTCGGCGACTTTGTTTTTTTGATTTGAGGCCATTTCGGGGCCTGTTTTGGAGGCGGAAGTTTTCTACACACACTCAGGAAAAGGCCCAGTTTTATGCTGTGCAGCTACTGTTCTACAGGTCGGTGAATAGTTACTGTAAAAATTGCATTGTATTCTTGTGCGCAGAGACATTGGGATTTACAGAATCATCCCTGTTGCCTGTTGATGCAAAATCGTCACTAGGAAGTGACTGTGTGGTCAAATACCACTTTCGCCAGTTTTGCAGATTTTTCCTTGTGAGGGTGAAGCTATGTTTTTTGCAGTGACAGAATTTTTGCAGTCTTCTGTAATGGCATCTGATTCTCTTTCAGAGATTGTCACTGAAAAGCTTGACAAGAACAACTTCCAAGCATGGAAGTTTAGAATGACGAATTTCCTTATGGGAAAAGGATATTGGGAATTTGTTGCAGGAAATGAAGAAGAACCAGTTCTTCCTGATGTTCCCAATCAACAGCAAATGCAGGCATTTAAAGCATGGCATGAGAGAGC
Organism: Lygodium microphyllum; assembly: GCF_053477565.2. Classification (NCBI taxonomy): domain Eukaryota; kingdom Viridiplantae; phylum Streptophyta; class Polypodiopsida; order Schizaeales; family Lygodiaceae; genus Lygodium; species Lygodium microphyllum. Next base: position 115,521,837 of record NC_141144.1, read on the forward strand.
CAGGAAAGTTATGTATTGGCTGTCTATCAACATTTCAGACTCTATGATTGTGCATATTCAGGATGCAAGTACGCCAAAGGAGGCATGGGATACTTTGTCAAAAATGTATAGCACAAATACGCAAGCCAGGAAAATGCAGCTCAAGCAAGAGTTGCACAATGTGCAAAGAGAAAATATGAGCATCAACGACTACCACATGAAGGTGAAGAAGATTGCAGATGCACTTGCTTCCATTGGGTCACCAGTGGAAGATGATGATTTAGTTTCTGTGACCTTGAATGGTCTAGGAAAGGATTATGCACAGTTTCGGACATCCATTTCAGTTCGTGAAAGATTTCATGATTTTGAGGAGCTGATTGCTCTTCTAATTTCTGAGGAGCAAAGAAATTGTGGTGCATCTTCTTCAGGAGGAACTTCAAAAGAAGCTGTCTTCTACTCAAATGCTGGAAGAGGTAGAGGCAGAGGTAGAGGAGGCCGATTTGGAGGCCATGGTAGAAATCAGAATATGCAGCAAACTCAAGAAAACCAGTCCTATGGAGGAGGACGTGGTAACTCTAGAGGCAGGGGGAGCCAAAGAGGTCGTGGTGGATGGCAAAGAGGCCAAAATGCAAACAATAATATTGAATGCTACTATTGTGGTAAAATGGGTCATATGGCTAAAGACTGCTATAAAAAGCAGAATGACATCATGAATGGAAAACTGCAACAAGGAAATTATGCATCTTCTAGTAGACAGGGTGATGACAGAAATGAGCATTTGTTTATGGTGCAGCACATGAACAATTTTGTGACAAGTGCAGAAGAAAGCAATGATGTATGGTATGTTGACTCAGGTGCATCAAACCACATGACAGGTCATGCAGAATGGATGGAGGATGCAAGAAAAATGGAAAAACCAGGATTTGTGGAGACTGGTGATGATACTGCACATCCTATTGTGCAGATTGGAAAATTTCCTTTGTCTATGCAGGATGGGAAAAAGAAATACCTCTCCGATGTATTTCGTGTTCCGAATATCACCAAGAATCTGGTTTCTGTTGGTCAAATGGTTGAGCAGGGCTTGCAGGTCAGATTTAATCCTCATGGATGCTTTGTTGAGGATATGAAAAATAAAGGTCGCTTGATAGCAAAAGGAAAGAAGAAGGGCAGAATGTTTACATTGGATGCAGACATGTCTGAATTGAGTGCAGCAATGTTTGCACATGGGATCGGTGTAGTTGCAGATATTGATATCTGGCATAAACGCATTGGTCATGTTAATGTACAGCGACTTAAATCAATGCAGGCCCAAAATATTGTTGCATGTTTGCCGAAATTCAAGGTTGCAGAAATGCATAAGGTATGTGAAGCCTGTCATTTTGGAAAACAGGCAAGGAAACCATTTCCTAGACATGTTCAAGAGAGTAAGAAGCCATTGGAATTAATCCACTCTGATGTGTGGACAACTAAAGCTGCATCTCTTGGAGGCTGTCATTATTTTGTCAGTTTTATTGATGACTATAGCAGAAAAGTTTGGGTGTATTTTATGAAAAAGAAAAGTGAAGTTTTTGGGCATTTCAAAACTCTTAAAGCGATGGTTGAAAAAGAAACAGGCCTGCAGATAAAATGCCTAAGGTCAGATGGAGGGGGAGAGTACCTCTCAAATGAGTTTGCAAGGTTCCTGCAGGAGCATGGCATAAAGCAGCAATATTCATGCAGTCATACCCCACAACAAAATGGAATTGCAGAAAGGAAAAACAGGCATATTGGAGAGGTATCTCGTGCCATGCTCAATGAAAAAGACTTGCCAGATTTTTATTGGGCTGAAGTAGTTGCTACATCAGTCTACATAATGAACAGGACTCCTACTGCAGCAATACATGGAATGACTCCAGAGGAGAGGTATACTGGTAGAAAACTAGATATTTCTCATTTGAAAATTTTTGGTTGCATTGCCTATGTACATGTGCCAGATGAGTTGAGATCCAAGTTGGATCCAAAAGCTGAGAAGTGCATCTTTATTGGTTACTCTCTGCAGCAAAAAGGGTATAGATGCTATAACCCTTCTATTCGTAAGTTTACAGTGAGCAGAGATGTTGTTTTTGATGAGGTGAGTAGCTGGTATAAACCAGTAAATGTGATTGATGATGTAGATGCACAAAATGGTAATGTTGCACAGAATTCACAGCAGCAGTCACAAAATATTAGTGGACCTGGAGCGTCCTCTAGCAGTGGTTCACATTCTTCGCCGTGGACAGGCAGATTGAGATCAGGAGAATCTTCTCAAAGCAATGCAGATAGTGGTATGCAGGTATCACGAAAAGGAAAAGAGAAGGTTGATTAGCCCATGTTTGATGTGAATGCAGGTCACTCTTATGTGGATGGTGAATCCAGTGGCTCAGAACAGAGCATTGATGATGAGTTGGGTATTCCTTCTATTGTTACACCTGGAGTAAGGAAGACTAGGGATGTTTTGAGAGCACCTGGGAGTGAACCTACTTTGTGCATGTCTATGAGAGCTAGGTATCCTGTGGATAGGCTGAAATATGATGGATTTACAGCCATTCACTATGCATATATGGTCAAAGTGATACAGGAACCAGAACCCACATCTTTTGAGCAAGCCATGGGAAAAGTAAAATGGGAGAAAGCCATGGATGAAGAAATGGATGCCTTGGAAGCAAATGCTACATGGGAGTTAGTACCTTTGCCTAAAGGTAAGAATGCAATTGGCTGTAAGTGGGTTTATAAGGTGAAGCACAATGCAGATGGTTCTATGAACAGATACAAGGCAAGATTAGTAGTCAAGGGGTATGCACAAACATATGGCATTGACTATGAAGAAACATTCAGTCCAGTTGCAAGGATGGCAACTGTAAGAGCAGTCATTGCTATGGCTGCATCAAAGGGATGGTCATTACATCAGATGGATGTAAAGAATGCCTTCTTGCATGGTGATTTGCAAGAAGAGGTCTATATGGAGCAGCCACCAGGTTATGTCCATGCTGTTCATCCTGAGTTTGTTTGCAGGTTGAAGAAAGCCTTGTATGGCTTGAAGCAAGCGCCTAGAGCATGGTCTGACAAGATAGGACAGTATCTTGTCACTATTGGCTTTCAGATTTCCAAGGCAGATTTCTCACTTTATGTGAGAAAAATAGAGAAAGGTATTATGCTACTTGTCATTTATGTTGATGATTTGATTATGACAGGTGACAGTGATGAAGATATCCTTCATGTGAAAATGCTATTGAAGCAGAAGTTTGAGATGAAGGATTTGGGAGAGCTGTGTTATTTCTTGGGCATTGAGGTGATTAGATCACCAAGTGGGATACAGCTCTTGCAGAGGTAGTATGGATTGGACATGCTGTCCAAATATGGGATGACAGGCTGTAAGCCTATTTCAGTTCCTTTGGAGCAGAATGTGAAGCTGAGCACAGATGCAGGTGAGCTTCTAGTAGACCCTACTATGTACAGACGCATAGTAGGAAGTTTGATTTATATGACTATTACTAGGCTAGATTTGAGCTATGCTGTTGGATTGGTAAGTCAGTTTATGCAGGCTCCAAGGAAACCACATTTGGATGCGGCTAGACGCATACTCAGGTATGTGAAGTCCACATTGCAGTATGGACTATTTTATGAGACTGGGGTTCAGATACAGTTGCATGGATACACTGATGCTGATTGGGTTGGTAGCATTTCTGATAGACGATCTACCAGTGGATATGTGTTCTCTTTTGGGAGTGTTGCAGTCACTTGGAGCAGCAAGAAACAGCCTACAGTTGCCTTGTCGAGCACAGAGGCTGAGTACAGGGGTGCAGCAATGGCTGCATGTGAGGTAGCTTGGTTGCATAAGCTACTTTATGATATGCATCAGTCTACAGATGGGCCAGTTGTCATTTATTGTGACAACATGAGTAGTATACACTTGGCAAATAACCCAGTCTATCATGCTAGAACAAAGCACATTGAGGTGCATTATCGCTATGTGCGAGAGAGGGTTTTACTAGGTCTTATTGATCTAGTTTATGTCAGCACAGAGGATCAGGTAGCTGACATATTCACGAAGGCATTGGGTGCAGAGAAGCTGCGCAAGTTCAGAGACCTGCTTGGTGTGCAGGAATTGGGATTGAGCTTGAGGGGGAGTGTTGAGATATCGAGCTCCACTCGTGATACGCCAGGGTGACCGTTGTGTATTTATGTCACCGACTTGTCAGTTGCAGACGCGGTTGGTACACCGCCCATGAATAATAGCTACATGATAGCTATCCTTATCTACTCTAGTTCGTGGCTCAGTTAGTATGCCACCTTAGTTAGTTGAGTTTGGTTTGAGACCCATATATAGGGTTCTTCTATTTCTTTGTACTAGAGTTCTTTTGGCTTACACAACGAAGAAGAGGAAAACTGTTTTCAGCCTCCACCCTTGTGTGTATTCCCCCATTGTGCAAGCAAGAAAGCTACAAGTGAGACTCCTTCCTTCTCTCCCACAATCTTGACATTGCTCATCTCATAAAAAATAACATCCTTGCTCACTCTAAACTCACATGCATACATGGTTGCAATAACAATACTCTTTTTGCTCTAAAGAGTATCCAATAAAAATACATATATTAGCCTTTGGATCAAGCTTCTTTCACAACTCATCTGACACATGAATATATACAATACAGTCAAACACTTTCAAGTGTGACACATCAGGCTTCTTGATCATAAAGCATTCTTCGAGAGTTATCCCATGAACTACATCTATGGGAGTTCTATCATAATATAGATAGTAGTACGATTATCTTCAAACCAAAAATATTTTGGCATATTCTTTTCAATCCCAACAATGCTTGTACAACTTCTACAATATGCCTATTTTTTATTTGGGCAATTCCATTTTGTTGTGGGACATACTTGCAAGTAAGCTGTCTCTTTATCCCATGAGACCTCAAGAAGGCACTAAATTCATTAGAGATATTGGGTGAGTTACTCATGAATATATGTTTGCATCACGTAGATTCAAATTAATGTATTTTTAAAATACTTATTTATATATTTTTTACATATTATTTACAAATTGAATAGAAAAGGTTATGTTTTTTTTTTAAATCATAGATAGGGATATTTATAAATAGGCCTTGAATGCACGTGATGTAGAGAATATACATATAGTAACTTTCCCGAGTTAGAGAGGCACTCTTCCTCTCCATTTGATCTCAAGCACTTAACTTTTAAGCATGCTCTTGTTTCAACCATAGCCTTGAAAGTTTTAAAGTGCTCAAATACATTACTATTTTCCTTCATGAAATATACCCACAACTTCATTGAACAATCATCAATGAACGTAACAAAATATTTACTACCACCAAGAGATATATTCTATGTAGACCCACTACACACACACACACACATAACATAAGTATATTTCTACTCACATATTTATCATACAAAAAAGGTTGTCTTATCTACTTGCCAAAAAAATATGCTTCATATACTTTATAAAATTTTGCAACTCTAAAAGTAGGCAACCCTATAACCAAACCTTTGGACTGCATTAATTTCAATCTTTGCACATTTGCATGTCCAATACATTTATGCCATATTTCAATTTTTAGAACCACTTTTTTTTTCTTTAGCATACATATATCAGTATTTATTGTGGAAATTCCAGTATCTAAAGTGAGCATACGGCCAACTCTACTTTCTTTTGCTACTTATCATTAAATTCTTCTACAAAATAACATTTTGCATTAAATCGAACCTGCAACCCTTGCTCTGCATATGAATTGACATACCATACATATTATTAGATGCATATGAATTGACATACCATACATTATCATGTGTCCTCTTTTATGTAGCAACATTCATTATATGCTATATAACAAACATACGATCCTTTTTTTTTCATTCTATCATAAAGATAATGCATAGTTTCCTTACTGTAATTTACCACTATGGATATCATCCTTCATATCATAACAATGGGTTGCAATATGATATGTTTTACCACAGTAGTGACAAATAACACCAGAATTGCCAAAAAATTTAGTTTTTTCATTCACATTTTCCTTTAGAGCTTCCCCTGCCTCTAAAGTTTCCACGGTCTCCTGAAATCTGTATTTCACAAAATTGCTGATTTAACCTATTTTGATGGTCATCACCAGCACGTCCCATACCATAGGCTCTCGAAGAGAATTTGGCCATGTCCCCTTCTTGAACTTCAGTAAAGTGCTTGGATCTATTCACCATTTCTTTCATATGACACCCTATATATTAATCTCTTCAATAATCATGAGAGAAACCAACTCATCAAAATATAAAAATGGCTTCTATATATATACAAAAGTGACAAATTATTTTCAAGCCTTCTCATATTTAAGGCTATCCAAAGTAGATGAAACCAAATCATCATCATCAATCATTGCATCAATTGCTACCAAAGCATCTACAATGCTCCTCACACTCAAAATATACTCATTGACAAACATTTTTCCTTTCTTCAAAGTTTTCAACTCTTACTTGAGTTGAATCTTTCATGCCCTTGTGTTTACTGAAAATATATTCTCAAATTTTGTCCAAGCTCCATGTGAAGTTTCTACATTCTTGATAACCCCCAGCATAGTATTATCAATGACTATAGATAGTCAATATATCACATTTTTTACCTTTGTATTTCATTCTTTCCAAACCTTTAATTCATATGTAGTCACATGGTTACTCAGCCCTGGCTCCTTTTCTTCACTTGAAACAAACTCATAAAAGCCTTTTCTAATAAGGAAGCTTATCATAGGAAACTTCCATGATGGGTAGTTGTTATTGTTTAGCTTTTCAATAAATGGGGTTTCCATTGTTCTTTTCCATTATGACAAAAATGATACAAAAAGAGCAAGCAAGTCTTCTATAACCTTTCACAACAAGTGCATAGGAATACACCATGCAGTCTTTTTTTACTAAATGCATAATAGTACATGAAATCTACAAATTGTTTGTAGATAAAACTTATATTTTCTTCCTAGAAAATACCTCAAAAATTAAACATTTAAAACACCTCAATATATTTCGTCTTCTCATGGAAGACCAGATTCTTGGCCAACTGAATGGCACTCATAGAATCCGAATGTAGTGTAGGCATAGCATCGATTATACCAAGGTTTGCAATCAAACGGCCCAACCAAATAGCCTTCTTGCAAGCCTCTGTGGCTGCAATATAATAGGCCTCTGTAGTAGAAATAGTCGTATACTTCTACACCCTAGACCAAGAGATAGCCCCTCTAGCATAAGTGAACACATAGCTAGAAGTGGATTTCCTACTATCTGCATGTCCTGCATAATCAGAGTCAGTGTACCCCACAACTCCTATATCCTAGCTACCATAGAAAAGACACATATCTAATGTGCCCTTCAGGTACCTCATGATACCCTTCACGGCATCCCAATGTTTCTTGCCATGTGTAGCCATATAATGTGCCACAATCCCAACTGCAAAAGCTATATCTGGACGGGTGGCTATCATGGCATACATAAGACTGCCCATGGCTGATGCATAGGGAATCTTAGCCATCTCAGACTTCTGCTTATCTGTCTATGGAAAATCGGCCTGTAAAACCTTCACATGAGAAGGTAATGGATAGCCAATAGGCTTAACATCCTACATGCGCAGGCATTCAAGGACTTTATGAATGTACTCCCTCTGTGACAGTAGAGGAGTCCCTGAGATCTATCACGCATAATGCGCATACCAAGTATATGAGAGACATGTCCCAGCATCTCAAAGCTCTTCTTGAGTTGAGCCTTAAGACCATCTAGCTCCTCATGAGATGTCCCTATTAAAAGCATGTCATCCACATAGAGTACTAAAATCAGTAAAGAACCGTCAGGGGCTTTCTTCGTGTATAAGCATGGATCCATAGCGCTGCAATTGTAGCCTTGTGACTGCATGAATGCGTCAAACTTATGGTACCATTCCCTAGTTTCTTGCTTCAAGCCATATAGACTCTTATTTAGCTTACGCACTAGGTGTTCCCCGCTAAGGTCTGCAAAGCCCTTAGGCTGCTCCATGTAAATCTCATCATGCAAGTCCCCATGTAAAAAAGCCATCTTAACATCCATCTGGTACAAGTCCAGTTCAAGCTGTGCAACCAAGGCTAAGACTAAGCATAGGGTGGTCATCTTGACCACAGGAGAAAATACTTCATCAAAGTCAATACCATGCTTCTGCTTAAAATCCTTAGCAACCAATCGAGCCTTGTATACTGGCTTGGGTTATCCAGGGGTACTTTTCAGCTTGTATACCCACTTGCATGGCAAAGCCTTCTTACCCTGAGGTAAGGAAACCAAATCCCAAGTCTGATTCTTATGCAATGAGTCAAGCTCATACTGCATAGCCCTCTCCCAAGAATGACAATTACCCTTGTGCATAGCCTCATCATAAGTGAAAGGCTCTCTTGTATCTGTAACCAGTACATAATCCATAGAGGGTGCAAAACGGTCAGGAGGTCATCTATCTCTAGTAGAATGCCTCAACCCAAGCTTTGCTGCCTAATCGACATCCTGTCTAACATCAGCATGTCTAACATCTAGGCCATGAGCATTAGGTGATGCTACACGCTGTCTAGCTAGCCGTGGAGTGGGCTGAACGAGAGCAAGTGGCTCCTCCTGAAAGATAACTCTACATACCTTAACCACTTTCTCAAGCTGCATATGCATTTTGTCCTCATGAAAGATGACATCATGGCTGTGGATCACTTTTCAACACCATATTGGGGAATATGAGAATTTTCCATAAGTTTGGGACACGTGGTCAAATCTTTGGATTTGTCATAAATTGAACACTATAACTCCAAATCGAGCGCTCTATATCTCAATAGATTCCATTTTTCAAGCGCTTTCCAATTATAGGTCACATCATATGGTTTTGAGAAACTTATGGCCATGTTATCTGGGTGCCACCTTTTTAGTATTCAAAAAATGGGAATTGAAAGATTTCCAAACTCACTAATATTGTATTTTCCACGCCTACGGATCCCATAGATGATAACCCATCTCTCCTTCATCTCCATAGCCAATGAAAATTCATTTGACACTTTTAGGATCCATCTTATTGTGTTTGTCCTTGGGCACATGGCAGAATGCCTCATATCTAAAGACACGCAAATGATCATAAGAGGGGGGCTTGCCTACCCATACCTCTTCTGCAACTTGAAAATCAATGCCACTGCTAGGTGACCTGTCAATGAGATACGGTACAATAGTAACTGCCTCAGCCCAAAAGTGCTGCGGTAAGCCAGCCTGGCTAAGCATGCTACGGACCATTTCCTAAATGGTCCTATTCATGCGTTCAGCCATACCATTCTGGGGAGGGGTGTAAGGGGCTGTCAACTAATGCTTAATACCCTGCTCATCACAAAACTTCTCAAAAGTACGTGATACATACTCACCCCCATTATTTGACCTTAGGCATTTTAGCATTTTCCCAGACTGGTTCTCTACCAATGCAAGCCAATGTTGAATAATGTGTCTAAGACATCGGATTTTCTCTTTATGGGATAAGCTCAAACCTTACGTAAGTAATCATCAATGAAAGTAACAAAGTACCTTGCCCCACCAAGTGACTGATAGGGCATGGGCCCACATACATCTGAGTGCACAAGAGCCAAGGGCTCACCCATGCATTTCTTACTGGACTTTTTATACGTATTTCTAGTCTACCTGCCATACAAACAATGATCACAAGAATCAAAATGCGAAGAGTCAAAAGGCAGAAGATACTACAAAGCATGGGGCATGTTCATTTCTTTAAGGGACATATACCCTAAACGAGCATGCCAAAGGGATACATGGGAGATAGAACCCATAGACAAAACATGATCCAAGGTAGCTCCAGATACAAGTAAGGGATAGAGGCTGCCAGACTTGGCACCTCTTGCAAGCACAAGCCTGCCACGAGTAATTTTCCTTACAAAGTCTCCAAAAGATACAAATACCCTGCATCATCAAGTTGTCCAACTGACATAAGGCTACGAGTCAACGCAAGTACATGGCGTACATCATGCAAAACAAAGGAACTGCTAGAAGGAAACTACAGCCTAACATCTCCAATTCCCACAATGTCAAGAGACCTGTCATCATCAAGATGCACAGAACCAGAGATGGTACGATAGGTATTAAACCAATCTCTACAAGGTGTCACATGAAATGACACACCCAAATCCAAGAGCCAACATTGTGCATACATAGAATGTATCTCGGAAGGCTATAAGGCATCGCATGAAGAAGCTACAAGTATGTAATCGTCATCTGAATCAGTGGCCTCCATGACATTAACCTCTTCTATCTTCACACTGGACTTTGCAGGTACAATGCTACATTTAGAAGACTTTTCCTGCACTTTCTCTTTTCCCTTTTCCTTGCACTTATCATCACGCATTTTATGGCACTGCAGCCTAATATGTCTTGCTTTCCCATAATAATGACAGGTAAGATCAGACTTCCGTCCAAGGGACTTACTATGACCACATGACTTGGACCTGGACTTCTGAGAGTCCCTGCCCTTATGATCATTATCATGCCTACCATGTCTGCCACCTCTAACGGTCAATGCATGTGAAGAGCGGGAAGCATCATTGTTTCTCCTATTGATTTCCTCAGTCTCAATAAAGCACTCTCAATATCTTTGATTTTCAGCCCATCAAGCTTGTTCGTTCATATGGTAGTACAGAAGACATCCCATGATTCAGGCAAGGTACCAAGCGGAAACAGCGGGTGCAAGTTGTTTTTGAACTCAATACCCTGTGACAACAAACTCTTCATGATAGCATGAAACTGACTGAAATGAGATGATAGGGAGGTCCCTTTCTTCATGGAAGGTCCATTAACTACTTCAGCCAATGCATTTATGATGCAAGACTTTGCTGCGCATAGAGCTCCTGAATCTTCTCCCATAAATCCCATGCACTCTCATTCTCATCTTCAAAAACATTATGATGGACCTCTTCTGAGAGTGACAAGATAATGGTAGACTTGCATAGCTAATCAACTTCCATCCAAACATCATCATCCATATCCTCGGGTTTAACACCCTTGAAACACAAGGGTTTAATCTGTAATTTCTACACCAAAACCTGCCATATCTGGGACTTCCAATACCCATAGTTGGTATCATCCAACTTGGCAATGTTAAAGAGAGATGTGTCTTTCAGATGACCAGCCATACTGTCCCAAATCAAAGCAAAAAAGTAAAATTTCAAGTTGTTATAATTAGCAAAAAATACACTAAAACCACTGCTAAAAGTGGCTAAAAGAGTGGATATCACCAAGAGAATCACTTATCCACCCAATATGACCAAGATAACATCAAATAGTAAGCATTACCCTCATAGAAGTGCTCAAAATCTGCATATTTCAGCTTACTGTAATAAATGATAGTAGTATGTAAAACTGTCCCAAAATAAAGCAATCATTTATACATATGTCACTGCAACTGCCAGGTAGCAAGATACATCCAACAGTGAGTGTCAAGGGGCAAGAAGGTACCAAAAACTATCAAACCAATAACATGTCAGGCAAGAGACACCTCATAGGTCTAGAAGTCATGCATGTAATGGGTCTCAGGGTAAGAGAAGAGACCAAGCACAAGTACAACTGATAGAGCAAGAAGCTCAATGCATAACCATCCAAGATACATACAAAATTGATAAACCTGTGACAGAGATAGATGCATGCCCCAATAGGCATATCAAATCAGCCCACTACAGACTAACTGCAGACATAAAGCTCTCAAGAGAGCAAATGCATGTAGCTGTCCCACAAGCTTAAGCTCAAGTGTAAATAGGACTCTGTGTACATCCGAATATACCAAGAGGCTCCCACTAGAAGTAAAGTCACGTGCAAAGAGAGAAAGCAACGCTCTAATACATCGAATACATAGCATCAAACATGCCAAATCCCAATAGGGTACATTCGGAGCATAAATCCCAAGCTATCTTAGACCAGTAAAGCATAAGCCTGAAAGCATTCAAAGAGCATGTAATTGACAACCAAATATAAGGCCCGGTAGGTCCAAAATGCTCAAATACATTTGAAGACAAAGCTCCAAGTAACTGTCAAGCATGGGCAAACCAAGTGGCATCTATATTTGACCAAAGCATAAATGCAAGAAGCCTAAATGTCAAGCAGTGACAATAGGCATAAACCGGTCCAAAGCATGCCAATTGAAGCCAAATTCCAATGAAATACGACCAATCCGGAGCCTAATCCAAGCTCAAAAGCATTCTGGAACCAAAAGGATGCATTTGACAATCTCCAAATACATCGGTATGATCATTCAAACCTCCAATAAGCACCCTGTATCCAAGAACCAATGCATACGCCAAGTAAATGAGCTTCAACCCACTGTATTATAGCAACATATTTACTGTTAAATGAAGCTCAAACAGTGCCCAAATCTACTCCAAATCAATCCCCAATCATAGACATAGCATCCCATAACATCCGGGCATCACCGGGCATCAATAGGCATCAAATGGACAATGCCAAGAAGCATCAAATAGTAAATGTCAAGTGATGCCGTGTTTTGATAGCCCTAGGACTGTGTATATAGCAAGGGCTGAAGGGGGAAGCACTCCAATTGATCACCGGGAACCAAGCACTAATGCTAGGGAGTCCAACAATGATTGGGAAGGTTGCCAAGAGTGTCGGGAAGCCAGGGAAGAGTCGAGAAATGCGAGGAGCAGGTCAGCCCAGTCCCCCTAAAAATGCTGTGCATTTTGTAGTGGTTGTTCTTGGGGGCTAGGGGGTCTTCAACAGTGCTCAGGAGCACTTGGCAATGTCGAGGGGGCTCCGATGCAGCCCTGGAAAATGCCAATGAAGGTTCGTAAGCTCAAGGAGGAGGTGGGAGATCAAAATATGCCTGCAAATGAAGGTGCCATGGTTGCCATTGAAGCTCGGGTTGAAGCTCTTCAAATCCGGGCTGAAGAGAATATCGAGCAAGCTCCAATGCCTTTGCTCTGATAACAGTTGAAAGGGAAGTGGAACCTTGGAGGAAGAAGCTTGGCGGTGAGAGTTGTGGCAGATGGAGAGTAAGAGCAAGAGAGAGGGTGAAACTCAAAGTGAAAACTCCAACAACCACAATGTGTGGCCGGGCCTTCCTTTATTCAAACAATCACTAAAAGAATAAAGAATAAGTGACTGTGACGGGCGCCTGCACCACCTACAGTGTGCAGTGGCGAGTACTGTCAGTGTAGTAATACACAGGCGGCTAGGCGAAAGGGCATTTATCCCCAATATGCAAATTATAAACAAAACAGTAAATTTTTAAATTTTATCATTATTTATTCTTTTGCATCAAAGTTGTTTTTAAAAATCTTTGCAGTGTTCTAATTTAATATTGTTTTACTGATAGCTCTATATCCATCAACTTTGCGTGAATGGAAGAATGTGGAATATTTGAGCGGCAAGATACATATTTGGCATGAAGATATAGGTTCTTTGATCTATGATAATAACTCCATAAGTCAACTTGCAACTCAAAATGTCTTTTTTTTATAATTCATTGTATGTAGTAGAAAGTCAGAGAGTGCAACATGTCCCATTGCCACCACTATCTAATCATGAATGATTGATTGGTAGCTTGGAGTTGTCAAAAGCATGTAAGCCCAAGATAAAATCTAAAATAAATAGTGCTATGAAATCCATCACACGCTCCAAAGATGTGCATCTTAGTTAGTTTATTCCATTCTCATTGTTTGTATATTTATTTAGTTCATGTGGTGTTCTGAAGAAAACAAAGATTACTTATCAATGCAAGTGTCCATCTGAAAATGGATGAGTCAGCTTGAGTCTCGCCAAGTCAAAAGAAAATATTTTAATGAGAGGATTGAGTGCAGGGTCAACCAATCTGATCTCACATTCAAGCAAATCTCTTTTACTGCTTTGAATGCCTTGATTTAATTAACATAGTTCTTGCTTAGATGAACTATTGCATTAGTCACATTTACTTACCATTATTTTTGTTTTTATTACAGGTATTTTATCACTAGACAAACTCTATGCATTCACTTTTGATATAGAAGATGGCGACTTTTTGGAGGGGAGTGGATCAGCTTGGATCAAGATACCAAAGATGAGACACATGCAGCTCTCATAGATATGGTTATCTTGTGGAATGGTCATAATCCTTTTGTGGTCAACATAGAGAGCCATTGGCCCATTTCTTTCTGAGACAAGAAATCCAATTAATATCCAATGAGCCCCTCTGCAACTTCTATTTCAAGTTAGATAATAAAAAAGTTAGGATTCGTAGTGAGCAATCCATGACATGTAAACAATGTGCTTCTCCACATATCCTTGAGATAGTGGAATCCTTGTAAATCTTTTTTATAAAGAACAAATATAAACCTTTTTTAAACTTTTGAGTAATTTTAATTTAGATAATCTTAGTTGTAATTAGTCAATCGTGCTGGTTAAAATCATAATTAAATTGTAGGTTGAAGTTCTATAATCCATGCAATATTGTCTTTGCATGATGATAAATTGTAGCTCATCTTTTCTACTCATTTCTTAAATTTAAATATTAAATTGGATCTAAGGAATTTTGAAAGTCTTTTAGAATCCCTACTGGAGAGCGGCCGACTGAAAGAGCAGTATCAACTGTATTCATCAGCAGCATTCAGAACGAGGAACTATATAAGGCTTTGGCAGGCAACTCGAGCTTGCAGCGAGATGCGCTAGCTAGAGTCTTTGAGGAAGCCATCCAAGTTGACAAACAACTGAAGGAGCGGAGCTTCAGAAGCGCGATCCTAGAAGAGACCAACTCGCGAAGCTCAGAGAGAGCATCAGCCCCGAGTGAGTGATCAGTCCCATCATCCCAGGATAAAGGGAAAACCATCGAGACGATGGCTGACGTTAAGATGGAACTAGCTAAGTTGCAAGACATGTTGAGATGACCAACGTGCCCACACGTCCAATACGTGTACTGTGGTGGAAACCACTTGCCAGCCGAGTGTCAAGACCCTAGGTCAAGACCTTGCGCTAACTGCGGTAGGTTTGGTCATGACATCGCGCATTGTAGATTGCCAAGAAGACTTCCATACTCACAACCATACGGCCGGCCTTACCTAGCAAATAGGCTGCAGTCATTTTTCACAAGGGGAGCCCCATTGGCCCTCCCTGCGCCTAACAACGTTAAGCCGGCTGCTCTAGGATGGAAATAAATCCTACATGCATTCCTAGACCGCCTAGTCCTTACTTAACCCATCCACTGAGTGACACTCCTATTCACTATGTGGAAGAACCAAATGAGGAAGAAGCTTACGTATGCCCTTATGTCTCGCATGACGATGAGGGCAACACTGTCCTCATGGATTATCGCCATGTACCTATGATGGCGTTAGGAAGAGGACGAGGTAAAGGCCTAGGAGAGCAGATGCAGGATCCAATAACCTGTTGGACTTGTGGTCACCCAGGTCATGTCTCATCACGCTCCCTTGAAAGGGAGCAGCAAAACAGAGACAAGGCTGACCAAAGGTGTGCTGAGTGTGGAATCACTCATATCTTCGTTGATTGCCCAAAGCGGAAGCCATCTTCGAGTTCAGCCAACGTGCCATCTGTCCCATTAGGGCTGTTTGGTGTCGAGAACCTCGATGGGGAGGCACGCCTATCCCATTGCGGGTCATGACCCCTGCCCAAATGAAGCAAGCCAGCATCTCTCTGCCAAGACCTAGCAATCTCGATGTAGCCTTGATAGGGAAGAAGAGCCATAGACGGAGGAGGAAGAGGTCGGAAGCTAAAATCGCACTAAAAATAGAGAGTGCTACAACTCTTCCTACTCGAAAGAAGGTCTCTGATGCAGAGGCGAAGACGTCAGCCCCTAAGATGGCCGAAAAGGAAAGCGCTAAGGTAGGGAATACCCGCATCCGAAGCGACAGTTAGAGGCCATAGAAAATGTGAAGGAATGGATGAAGGAAGCCCAAGAGCATCTAAAAGACGTTGAGTCCATCATAGAGGACGAGATCGATGATCTCTCCAGCATAAGTACGCCAACCTCACCTCCACAACCAAAGTCGGGAGAAGTAACTGCACCACAAGCAGTGCCGCTGAGGCCAGCCTCGGTGCTACAGGGCCGCGGTTCAGTCACGGTCACTGGTCAGGACGATCCAGGTTAGGAGAGAGATGAACACCCAACGATCTCCTGACCATGTTGGTGACTACCCCTGTAACACTTAGCCTGGGAGATCTACTTAGGTAGCATCCCACCCTATGGCAAGATCTTAAGCAGTGGGTTGAACGGCTACAAGAGCAGGTCACGACAGACCCTCATGACCATGATGCAGAGATGCAAATATCGAGTTTGATGATGCACTCTATGTCTAAATCCTTACATGTCAATGCCTTCTGGGAAGGTTCCAAGATTCATGCGGTCTTACCAATTTTAGCCCTAGGCAATACAACGAGAAAGGGAATTGTGGACACGGGAGCTGGGGTTAGTGTGCTTAGCTATGCAGTGCTTCAGACTTGGGGAAACCCACCCGTTGAGACTGCTAGGTTTAATGTCACACGAGCAAACGGTATGAGAGTCAAGCCATTCGGGGTGCTTAAGAATTGGCCAGTGCACATCGCAGGTGTCTAGTTCTCCATTGACTTTATAGTCATAAAGGGAGTGGACTACGGCATCCTATTAGGCCGACCCTAGATGCGCAATGCTAGAGTCATCGAAGATTGGGGTAACGGCTTGATCTTCTTTGGCAATAGGACGGACGCCGTGAGAGTAGAGATGGACACTTGGAAGACCTCACCAGTCGACTTAGATGCCATCTCTGCTATGCTCAAGGGTAATGCTTAGGTCAAGAAGTCCTATGGGCCCTTGACCAAGTATATCCCATGCCCAGAGGACGAGCGCGATTGAATGCATGTCCTTGCTACAATCAACCTGCCGTTCTCTGATCACGATGCATATGAGCAAGCTATCAAAACAATCTGCAAGGCTAACGACACACCCTCCGTACCAGTCTGTATGATGGTAGGAAGCCTTCGTGGAAAACCGAAGCCCATCAATTTCCAGGTCCCAACCAACAAAAGGGAACTCCAAGAGATACTGGAATACCTAACTGATAGGCTAGCTGGCAATCCAGCTACAAATTTCAAACCACTCCAAGATCTCTTAGATGAATCCAAGTGGCAATGGACCAGAGTGCATGACTTAAACCTCATGTATAACTGGGCCCTGGTTCTTGACCAACGACCAGAGATATACCAAGCCCTAGGAGACGACAAGCAGTCTGATGAAGAGAATTCTAACAACGAATACAAAGACTGCCGATCCTTCAGTGATGAAAGTAAGAGTGAGGTAGATACCGTGGAATACAACACTAAAAGACAAGAAATAGAGCAAATACGAGCAGACTCCAAGCTGCAAAAAAAGAGTATCTTTAGGATGGAGTGAGGAGTCATGTGTATGGAATGTGATTGCGCCTGGTTGGAACACGTAGGAGCCATAGACCTTGATCAAGCAGGCCTAGCCTAGCCAGGAATGACATTAGTACTTAGGACTAAATCACCATCTGAACTGCGCCCACCAGGGGAGACCACCTCTTCTAGCGAAGATGGAGGGTTCAACTCTGAATCAGTGGTTAGTTTAGACAGTGATCCAGAAATCCCTAGACCGCCCACAACCAGACGCGCCAAGGGGGACCTACCCATCCACCTAAGACACAGACGATTAAGACAGTAAAATGCAAAAAAACCCAGGGATACACAAACGGAAGAACAGCAAAAACCGCAGGACCTCCCTAAACGATTTACGAAATTCAAAAAAGGGGATAGGGTAGTAGTCCTGTTGGGTGCCAAACGTCAGGCGCAGACAAGTGAACCAATCGAGGGACCAGCTAAGGTCAAGGAGGTGGACCTAGCCCAGGAAGGGGAAACACCCCGACCAATCTTCATTGTCGATGACTTGACTGATGAAGAAGAAACGAGTATTGTCGCTCTCTTGCGAGAGTACATAGATGTGTTCGCCTGGTCCTTAGAAGAGCTTAAGGGGGTAGATCCAAGTGTTGTGACTCACAACATACCCATGACGCCAGACGCAACGCCAGTCACCCAAGCAACGACCGTACCCTATGAATCCAAAACACGCTCATGCTGTCAAAGAAGAGATTGATAAGCTGATGAGAGCGGGATTCATTTACAAAATTGAGCACACAGACTGGGTATCGCCCATAGTCATCATGATGAAGAAGAATGGAAAAATCCGAGTGTGCGTCAATTACAAGAAGGTGAACGCTGCTATCAAGAGGGACAACTATTCGTTGCCGTACACCGAGCACATGCTTGAGAGAGTGGCAGGCAAGGAAGCCTACAGTTTTCTAGACGGCTTCTCAAGGTACAACCAGGTGCAAGTGCATACTGCGGATGACGGCCTTCGCCACTGAGTGGGGCGTCTTTGCTTACATAGTCATGCCCTTCGGGTTGACTAATGCCCCTGCCACTTTCCAATGCCTCATGTGTACCATCTTCAAGGACATGCTTCGCAAGGAGTTAGAAGGCTTTGTCGATGATCTCTGTGTCCACTCAACCTAGATCGAACACCTAGACAAACTCTGAGCAGTCTTCGAGCGGTGTCGCTTATATTGTCTCTCCTTGAACTCCTTAAAGTGCCAGTTTTGGGTGAAGCATGGATGCATCCTAGGGCATGTGGTATCGAAGAACGGCATTGCCACTGACTTCTCGAAGGTCAGGGTCATTGTTGACCTTCCACCCCCAAACAACTACAAGGGAGTTCAATGCTTCCTAGGACATACTGGATAATATCAGCGGTTTGTACTAAATTATGCATTGATCGCCAGACCCTTGTACAAGTTGCTTATTGTCTTCGAATGGACCGAAGCATGCCAACGGGCATACGAAGAGTTGAAGAAGGCTCTAACCACAGCACCAATCCTACGAGCCCCAGATTGGACTATTACTTTCCATGTGCATATCAATGCTTCTAAGCTTGCCATGGGGGCAGTGTTGTGCCAACCTGGCAATCACAATTTAGACTATCCAATGAGCTTTGCTAGTAGACAACTCACTGAGACGGAAATGAACTACTCGACGACAGAAAGAGAGGGGTTAGCCATGGTATTTGCTGTGAAGAAATTTCGGCATTACCTTTTGGCCACGCCCTTTACCTTCTTCGTGGACCATCAAGCCTTGCTCTATCTAGTAAACAAACCTTGTGCTACAGGATGCATAGCTCGATGGCTCCTTCTGCTTTTAGAGTTTGACTTCTCCATGGTGGTACGGAAGGGAAAACAGCATTACATGGCTGATCACATGTCACGCATTCCTACCGGAGAAGCCCCTGGACAAGATATTGTTGATGAATTACCCGACGCCCATCTGTTTAACCTTTCTAGCGAGAGAAATCTATTTAAGGCTGATCTAATGCCATATTGGGCAGATGACATAGTCCAAGTTCTTGAGCACGGACTGCCTGATCAACCGATAAAAAAAGCCTGACTTAGGCAATTAATCCTTAAGATCCAGCCCTATCAGCTGATTGCAAGCCAACTCTATAGGTTGGGGCAAGACGGATTGTTGCGCAGATGCGTATGCAAATATGAGATGCACGATGTGCTCTCAGAAGCGCACAACGGCATTGCTGGCAGACACTTTAGCGGAGACATGATAGCACGAAAAGTATTGTAGTCTCAATTGTGGTGGCCCACGCTTTTCCGCGACGCATCACGATTTGTCAAGCACTGTGATGAGTGCCAGCAGACGAAGGTTCCAATTCGCAAGGATCAAATGGAATTAACCCCAGTTATTGCTCGACAACCCTTTGAAAAATGGGAAATTGATTTCATTGGACTCATCAATCCTGCAACACAGTATTCGCAGGTCAAGTACATCATTGTGGCCATGGATTACCTCATGAAATGGGCAGAAGCGAGAGCAACACGAAAAAACGACGCTAGAACGACTGCTAAGTTCTTATGGGAGCAAGTGATTTCACGATTCGGCTGCCCCATCGAACTAGTCAGTGACCAAGGCACGCACTTCATCAATGAAGTGATCGCACATCTTCTGTCCACCTTCCTCATCATCCATCGCAAATCCTCGCCATACTACCCTCAGGAAAACGGCCAGGCCGAATCGATGAATAAGATTCTTGTCAATGTCCTAACCAAGGTTGTCTCTGCTTCACGCATCGACTAGGACAACAAGCTGATGGCAACTTTGTGGGCTTACCGCACAGCTTATAAAACAGCTGTCGGTCAAACCCCCTTTAGCCTGACATATGGAATAGAAGAGATTCTACCATTAGAATTCTTCGTTCCTAGCCTGAGAATAGCGCTTCAAGAACGATGGAGGCATGGACACAACCCCTAGTTGAACTCGAACTCCTCTCAGAGACTCGTCTTCTAGTCACCCATGTGCTGATCTGTGAGAAAGCCCGACGCAAGAGCTGGTTTGACCAGCACATCAAGCAGCGTGAGTTCGAACAGGGTGACTTAGTGCTCCTCTACTCAGTTAAGGGGCATAAGAAAAAAATGAAATTTAGAGGTATTGGACCCTTCAAAGTTCGTGCAATTAGCCGAACAGGCAATGTCGAACTTGAGACCCTAGATGGTGAATGAATAGGCTTCTTCAATGGCAATAGTGTCAAGAAGTACTACCCTCCTACACATCCTTTGCATGAGCCACTGATGTTAGAACTGCCTATCAAAGTACGAGTAGCCACAATCACTGAAATCGCCGATGAGGATGAGGAAGCCGTAGAGCCCGCATACCTCCATATCACAATCACTGCCAACCAAACATGCCCTTTTAATGCCCTGATTTGACGAGGGAGTAGACTGCAATGTCTTAACTCACGATCATTGGACCCAACTTGGCAAACCACAAATTCAATCCACCACTGCCAAATTAAGCCCATATGGGGCCCACTCATACGCACTTCTGGGCAAGTGCAAAGCCGTCGTCTCTATCGAGTCTGCGACTGTACCACTGATTTTTTACGTATTGCCAGACACTAAAGACGCGGGCACGGAGTCGGTGCTGGGGCGAACTTTTAAAAAGCAGGCTCACTGCAATGTCGATTACGTGTCGTAGCGCATCCACCTCGCAATAGGCAACGTTCGCATTGTTACAGCTTTCAGCAAGGGCTGCGCGACCTCATCCCGGGCCACAAAGCCACCAATAGAAACATATGTAGTCAAGTCTAAGGAGGGGGGTAGTGCGCAGCCGCCACTCCCCGAATTTCATAGGTCGCAACCCATAGCAGCCAAAGCTAAGGCCCCATAGCCTCGCCTTCAATGGATGCCTAAACAGCCGCAATAGCCGCCTCGGAGTCGATGCTGCTACCCTCATAAGAATAGAAACTCTAAACCTAGAAGGCCCAAACACAGTTACAGCAGTAGACGCGTAATCAGTCACAGATGGATCCCCAAAGCCCTCTTGCATGCACAAGGCTACTATGAGGGCAATGCTTGGATATGGATACCTAAGGCCCACACAGCCAAAGGCACAACTCGTATGCCAGCCTCAAGCTTGATCATCCCAAAGACCGTAAAACCTCAACCCAAGCGACAGCCAACGTCACAAGAGTCAGCACCCGCTAGAGTTGAGCCGACTTCCCAAATCCATCCTAAAAGCAGCAAGCCGTCACTCGAGGCTGCTGCTAACCCAGCCATAGTCCTAGCGACCCAATCGCAAGCTCAAGAACACTCACCACCGCAACTTTTTGTTGCCAAAGGCTCAAGTCCTACCAAATCCCAACCACCCGCAAGCCTTAGGCCCTCTTACGAGAGGAAATCCTTTCTCACACTAGCAGTTGATTTACCTGAAGAAACAAGGGATGACGTGGTGGATTGCATTAAGCGACTGGACGTCACTTTTGTATCGCTAGCTCTGAGCTACAATCACCTAGACTTAGGCGTATTGGACGAATGCTTCGTAACCGAAGTTCAAATGATACATTATTCTTGGGAAACGTTTGAATTCGCGTTCGCAAAAGCCGCTACCTCCGCTGCTGAATTACTAAGCACTGAGATCTCCAAAGAACAAGCAATCAAACAATGCCTCATCACGTCGTATGATCAGCAAACCACTTCTGCCATCACGGACCAAGAAGTTGCAGATCTGCCAAGACTTACTGAGACGGAATCCTAGTTCTTAAGGCATTGGTACACTCTTAGGTTGCAATGGGAAGTTAAAGGATGCCAAATGATGACCAACGCTAAGCAGCGCCACACTATCAAAACAACAGAGTACGACCCCACATATGTCACGCCAACCTCATATCGAGTGCTAACCACTCTTCAAGGCCGTCCTATAGAAGAACACATCAAAGGACACCCCTACCTCGAACGCTTGTTGATCGAGGAAGAGTTACACATTGCTAGCCGAGTCAACTCTGGTGACTTCCTAACAGATGTTCTCACATACATCACCCAAGTGGGGATTAAACCCTTTGACCTGGACCGTGCAGCTCATTTGGAATACAATCCCAATTTCTATACTTAGCTCCTTCAAAAGTAACCCCTACACCCCCATGCCGAAAGCCCTTAACCTTCTGACCCTAAATCCTAGGAAGGATTCTTCTCAAGCTGGAAGGGGAGGGGGTAAGGTGAATCAAATCAAAACCAGCAAATCAAATCAAAGTCAGTGAAGCACATAGACATATATTATGAAAAACGAATGGGGTAGGAAAAGGGCATGAAAATTTTAAAGTAAAGGGCAAAAAGTCAAAGTCTGAAAAGGAGAATCTACATTGGATCTTAATGAATTCATTCAAAAGCATAGAGTTTTTCTTTTTCAGCAAATTATTATATGCAAGCACTAATGAAAATTATGGTTTATGACAGGAACAAAAGATGTCGTAGCAAGACCGCGCCCACTGACTCCCATTCACAGATGAGGAAAGAGAGCAATATCGCATCTACCTAGAAAACCGCGCCTTGAGCCAGCTTAAGTTTCGAACCGTCTGCAACATAGAAGTTGTGGTGGCTAGGGAGGAAGCAGCTAGGAGGGTGGTCGAGCAATGTAACCTTAGGAAGTACCTTGAAAAATTCTCACAGGAGCCAGACCACCTGAAGTGTGTAGAGTTCCTCAGATCATACGACCTAGACCAAGAATGCAGCACAGTGACGGTGGGTAGAGGAGAAAGTGCCAAGCAGGTGCAAGTCCATCTAGACCCAACCTTGGTGGAGAAGGCATTGGGATTGGGGCCAAAGATGGAGAGAAAACAAAAGAGGGATGTCTATGATATGCTGAAAATGAAGAAGGAGAAGGTGCTCACCAATGACGGCATCAGCATCCTAGACATCCCCGACGTAGAAGCTAGGCTGCAAGCAAAGCTAGTATATGTGCTCTTCTCCAGCCAGTGCTACAATTGCCTGATGCATCGAATCAGCGTGCTTGTGCTGGAGAACATAGCGGCCCACACTCTGGAAGAAGTTGACTGGAATGGGTATGTACGAAAAACTATCGACCAAGCAGCTAAAGCATTGGCTTTAGGAAGTGTCCCAGCAGGTGGAGGGTCTCCAGCCTCCAAAGCTACAGAAAGGAAGAAAGCTTCATCCAAATCCTCTTACATCGGGTATGGAGGTGTCTTGATTGCGCTCATCCAAGAGGTAGTAAGAGAAACGCAGAATGCAGAGGAGGGAGAAGGAGAAACGCCCAATAGGACGCCCCCTCACCAGGACAGAGAAGAATCTACCGATAGAACTGAAATAGATGAAGAAGGGGAAGAACAAGAAAGTACGAAGGCAGCCAAGAAACCCAAAAAGAAGACCACTCAAAGGAAAAAAAGGATGACGAGGGCCGCAGGAAAGAGAAAGAGTACTTAGAGAAGGCCAAGAGAGAGTCCCTTAGGGAGGCCAAGGAGAGGGAGAAGAAGAAAAGGAAAAGGAGCAATTACAGAAGGCTAAGAAGGCATCAAAGCAGGAGGCAGAGGAGAGAAAAAGAAAGGAAAAGGAATAAAAAGAGAAAAAGAAGGAAGAGCAGAGAAAAGCAGAAGAGGAAAGGCAAAGAAAGGCTGATGAAGAAGAGGAAGAACTAAGAAGGAAGGAGGAAGAGGACCTGGCTGAAGCTACATGCCGGTCCATAGAGCAACAAAGCAGAGCAGATGAACTGGGGAGTTTGAGCCCACATAGAGAAGAAAGGCCTGGGTCAAGCACACAAGTGCCGAAGATTGTGCCGCTCGCCGTCACTTAGGGCAAGGGCAAAGCCCCAATGCACCCAATTCTTACTCTATTGGTACCTCCCACCGAGCCAACCACCATCACCCCCAGCATCCCCACCAGTAGAGATGTATCAAATCTTGTGGCATGGATGTAGTACTTCATTAACAAGGAGATAGCCCAGGGGACGAGCACTGAAACTACAGCTACAAGGCAAAAGAGACCGGCCACAGACGCAGAGTCTAGGCAAGATCCTAAACGACAAAAGGTGGAGGCCTCAACAACACCCATCCAAACAACGATGACGTTGCCAGCTAATTATGACGAATACATCACCGAGCTACTCTCACAGTTGGAGAGAGCTAAGGAGGAACGAAAAATAGCTGTGGCTGAGTTGGCAGCTGAGAAGGAATCAATAGCCACCTTCCAGCTTGACAAAACAAGGATGATAGCCATGCAGCAAAGGGAGATCGCGGATCTCAAGCAAGAAATAAAGGCTAAGGATGACAGAGAAGAGCACTGGAGGCAGCAACTCGAGAATGAAACATAGGAGCTGGTGAAGATGCAAAGAGAACATAAGCTCCTGATAATGCAATATCATGAGCTCATTGTAAAAACTGCTACAGTTGAAGAGCTCATGGCTGAGCTCAACGCTAGGGATGAGAAAAGAAAGCAGGACATGGAGGAGCAGCAATAAGAGATTGAGCGCCTAACCAATCAGTTGAACTCTGAAAGAGAAGAACAAGAGAGGCTGATCAGGGAATTGGAGGACCAAGAGGAAAGGCTCATAATACTGACCCTGAAGCAAGGGGAGAGCATGGAGGAAATGAACAAGAAAGCAGAGGAGTGGGCGGTGCATAATGAAAGAGGGTGAAGACACTGGCTCAGTGCCTTACTCTGGTAGAAAATGAAAAGATCATTGCAGAGAGCAAGGCAGAAGCCGCCCAAGTGGCCTTCGGTGCCCAACAAAAAGCCTTCTCAACACCATCATGGACACTACCTGCCCAGAGGAGGGAGAGCCGTTGGAGGTGGCACAAAGGAAGCTCAGCATTGCACGCAGAGCCCTACATGCAAAACTGCAAATGCCACCCCAACCTACGGAGATTAGGCTGAGCTTGGACGAGCAATGGAAATACCTACTGTTGGCCAGCCTAACCCCCTAGGAAGTGGATGGCCTAGGATTTGAAGAGAGAGCACCACAGGGAAACCGATAGGGGGAGGAAGCCGAACTCGGATTCGACATGAACAGATTCAGAGAAGTTGTG
Source organism: Lygodium microphyllum (assembly GCF_053477565.2). Taxonomy (NCBI): domain Eukaryota; kingdom Viridiplantae; phylum Streptophyta; class Polypodiopsida; order Schizaeales; family Lygodiaceae; genus Lygodium; species Lygodium microphyllum. Next base: position 115,547,233 of record NC_141144.1, read on the forward strand.
ATCCCACACCCCCCTCGCCGCACATTCAGGAACAGCAACCACTTGACCCGCCCATGGACAGACAAGCCACGCTTAAGGAGCGACGAAAGAAATTGGTGGAAGAAGCCAGAAAAAGGCTGCAGGCCAAGCCAGTCGTGCGGCCATCCGCGTCCCTCCCACCATGCCCCAATGGTAGTAGTACTTATTCTTGGTCACTTGGGCCCCTATTGAGATTCAAAGTCCACTGATGTCGAAGTCTTTTCATTCCTATCATTGGGGTTCCCGCACTAGAGGTGAGCATTGGGGTATGTGCCTTATCAACCACGAACTGCACCCATGCCATGAGGTTGCTGGCGTCCACTGTTGTTGTAGTACCTGGCATTGCTATGATGGTCGGGTTATTTGGCAAGAGGATAGGCAGGGTCATGTGGAGTGCGGCCTTGCCCTTTCCTTCTAGGATGGGTGGAGGTAATTCTTCTTATGTTTGGCCATTGGTTCCCGACCTATCCTTCCTTGGCAGGCTCATTGCTACTAGTTCCTCCTACCTGCACTGCTGCTCTATGGACATGTGCACAACTTGTGCCAAGTCCTCCACTTCTTTTCTTCTCAACTCCTCCTCCTGTTCGACGGCTTTTCTCCTCCTCTCTTCCTCGGCTCTTTTTTACTCAACCTTGGCTTTCAGTAGGTTCACTTCCTCCTTTCTCTTCATACTTCTTCCTTGTCATCTTCTTTTTAGGCATCTTCACCTTCCTCTTGCTAGATTGAGCTTCTTGCTCTCCCTCTTCTTGCTCTTTGTCATGACGAGGAGGTGACCTCTCAAGCATTTCATCTAATCCCTCTTCTCCATCTTGTGCCTCTTTTATGGCTTCTCGAATAAGGGCGATCAAGATCCCTCCCCTACCCTATGAATGAGGCCTTGGCTGAGGGCTTCTTCTTGTCACTTCCCTTCAAGGCTAGGGATTCTCCACCAGCCAGTCTGCTTCCAAGGGCTAGTGTCCTAGCTGATCGATCTATGGTTTTCCTCACATAACCGTTCCAATCCACTTCATGTAGTGAATGAGCCACCATGCTCTCCAGCATGGGCACACTGATCCTATGCATGAGCAAATTGTATCTTAGGATGGAGAAGAGGGAGTGAATCACCCTGGCTTGCAGGAGCCTGACCTCTCCGTTGGGAATGTCTTGGATGCTTATACCATCATTCGTCAAGACACTTTTCTTCCCCATCCCCAGCATGGCATAGACATCTCTTTTATGCCTCTTCTCCACCTTTGGTTCCAATCCCAACGCCTTTTCCACTAAGGCCTTGCTAAGCAGGACTTTCACTTGCTTGATTCCTTCTCTACTTGCCAAGGAAACTATCCCACTCTCCTTATTGGGGTCATACGTCCTCAAAAATTCCACACACTAAGTGTGGTCAAACTTTTTGATATACATGGCGAGGTTGCACTGGTCCACGATCCTCCTGACGGCTTCCCCACTAGTCACTACCCCTTCGATATTGTGGATGCTCCTAAACCTAAGTTGGTTGTACGCCCGGTTCTCAAGGGAGACATCATACTTCACTCTTTCCTCTTTCATGAAGGGTAGGTGATGGGCTCGGTCTTGCTGCGACATCTTCAGCTCCTATCATAAGCCATGGTTTGCCATTAGTGCTTTTCCAAATAGTCACTTGATGACAGAACAGACTTCACTCTTGGCAAATTAAATTGTTTTTAGTACAGAATTAGACCTTTTCCTCCAAGCAGTCTAAGTCTATTGATTTCAAATTTTATTGTCGATTTCTCAATTACAAGTTGTTTCGTCCTACCATTGAGGTTCCCCATGTGTGCTTTTCCTTTACTATTCTCCTTATGTGTTTGGTTTGATTCAGCGTACCCCCCCCCCCCTTTTTTGAATTGAGAAGAATCCTTCCTAGGCTTGAATGTTTAGCGGATGAAGGGCATGCAACACATAATCTTAGTGTTTTAATGTCGCATGAGCCAAGCATAGAAATTAGGGTTGTATTCTAAAGTAGCATAGCTATCCATGTCTAAAGGGCATATGCCTACATGCATAATGTAAGTGAAAACATCAAGCAAGAAGTCACCGGAGTCTACTCGGAGCAACAAGCAACTCCTCCTCAGTGAGGATGCGATCTAAATAAGGATATCCCTTAATGTGTTCTTCCAATGGTCAGTTAACGAATGGTAGTCAACATCCTATAGGAAGTTGGAGCTACATAGATTGGGTCATATTTTGATGCCTTGATTGCACGTCGTTGTTCAGCGTGGGTCATTATTTGGCATCCCTCTACTCCCATTGCACTCGTAGAGCATACCATTTTTGCAAAAAGGAGGAGTTATTGTCAACAAGTTGTTTCAACTTCTCGATTTCCTGGTTTGTGTCCATGATCATGTTCTTGCTATACGACATAATGAGACATTGTTTGATTGCTTATTCCTTGGATATATTAGTTGCAATTAACTCCTCGGCTGCTTCGAAAGCCTTAACAAATACAAATTCTGACTCCTCCCAAGAGCAAGGGAGTGTTCGTACTTTCATTGCTATAGATTCTTCCAAGAGGCCTAAGTCTAGTTGATCATAGCTTTTAGTCAATGTCATGAAAGTAGCATCCAAGTGTCAGAGGCAAGCAACCAAGTCATCCCCTATATTTTTAGATAAGTCTACAACTAAGGTGAGAATTGGTCGCCACTCATATGAGGGTCTAAGGCTAGTGGGTGGTTGAGATTTGACAGCACTAGAGTGTTTAACAGTTAATGTTTGCTGGTTGGTTTGCTCTTGGGATTGTAGCTTAGCCTTATATTTGATGTGTTTGGTTGTAGCTACGGTTGACATGCTACTAGATGTGTCTGAGATTTGAGGATATCATCTCTGCGAGATGGGGACAATTTGTTGATGGCAGGCCGTGACTTCGGAGATTGGTTTAGGCGCTGTTGAGCTAGGTTTTAGCCATTCTATGGACTTCGCAGCCCGATTCTCTTGTTGCCTAAGTTTTTCTAATTCATTGTTTCGTGTGGCCAAAGCTCGAGGGTGGCGCGTGAGTAGGATCTTGGGTTGTTTTGGCTTTAGATAGCCAAATCTAGGGGTTACCCTCATAGTAGCCTTGCACTTGCAATAAGGTCCCGGGGACCCATCGCGACTTGACTGTGCATCTCCTTTTATAGGTTCATCTTGGCCTCCTAGGTTTTGAGTATGGGCCATTAGCCTTGCAAGGCCGTGGGTTTCTGTTCCTAGGTGGCGGTCCATGCTACTTAGGTACCCATTTGAACTGGGGTTCATGGGCTTCAATATTGGGTTTAGTGGGTTGCTGGTATTGAGTCTTGGTAGGTTGTGATGAGTCGTGACCCCCCTCCTTACTCTTGATGATGGATTTCTCTACCAGTGGCTTTACGAACTTGGAATGAGTCACATCGCCCTTGCTAAAAGCTATAACAATGCAGACATTACTCACAGCTAGGTAGATGCGCTACGACTCATAGTCAACATTGCAACGAGCTTTCTTCTTAAAGGTTTGTCCTAATAGCAACTTTGCTCTTGCATTTTTAGTGTTGGGCAACACATAGAAGATTATCAGCATGCTTTCAGACTTGATAGAAATTGCAACCTTGCACTTTCCCAAAAATGTGTAGGGTTAGCCTCCATAAGGGGTGAGCTTAGCATTAGTGGGTTGCAACTATGGTTTGCCAATTTGGGTCCAATGGTCATGGGTTAAGATATTAAAATTAGCTCCCTCATCAATCAATGCATTGATGATGTATGTGCGCTTAGCAGTGACCATTATTCTTAGGCAAGCTAGTGCTACTGCTTCCTAATCCTCACCATCCATCTTAGTGATAGTGACTACTCATACTGGGTAGGGGGTGCTAGCATTGGGGGCTCATGTAATGGGTGTGTGGGAGGGAAGTACTTATTTATGCGGCTGCTATTGAAGAAGCCTATGCCCTTACCTTCCAAGGTTTCAAGTTCTACATTGCTAGTTTGGCTGATGGTTTAGACCTTAAAAGGTCCTAGACCCCTGAAACTTTAGCTTTTGCTTATGTCCCTTGACTAAGTACAGTAGTACTAAGTCACCCTATTCAAAGTTGCACTACTTGACATGCTTGTCAAACCAACGTTTGCATCTTGCATTTTTGCATATTAGCGCATGGGTGGCTAGAAGTTAGGTTTCCGATAAGCACTCGAGTTCAATCAAGCGTTCTATCCATGCCTCCTTCCTGTCCCATCTCTCTTGAAGGGCTATCCCAAGACTTGGTAAAAAGAATTCCAGGGGAAGGATTGCCCCTGTACCATATGTCAGTCTAAAGGGAGTCTGTCTCACAGGCTCTTGTAAGCGGTGCACTAGGCACACAAGGCCGCCATCAGCTTGTTATCGTGATCACTACGTGAAGTGGAGATGACTTTAGTCCAGACGTTTTTCAAGATTTTATTTGTGGATTCCGCTTGACCATTTTCTTAATGGTAGTAAGGCAAGGGTTTCTGATGGATGATTAGAAAGGAGGACAGGAGGTGAGCTATCACTTCGTTGATAAAGTGTGTGCCTTAGTCGCTAACTAGTTTGATGGGGCAGCTGAATCATGAGATCACTTGCTTCCATAGGAACTTAGCAATGGTCCTAGCGTCATTCTTTCTCGTAGCTCGTTCTTCTGCCCATTTTATTAGATAATTGGTGGCCACAATTATGTATTTGGCTTGTGAATACAGTGCCGCAAGACTAATGGGTCCAATAAGTCAATCCCCCATTTCTTGAAGGGTTGTCGTGTGATAATTGGGTTAGCTCCATGTGATCCTTACAAATCAAAACTTTAGTCTGTTGGTACTCATCACAATGCTTCAAAAACAGTGTTGCATCTCGAAAGAGGGTAGGCGACCACAGTTGGGACTGCATCACTTTGTGGGTTGTCGCGTCTCCACTGAAATGTCCTCCTGCAATTCCACCATGTGCCTCTGTCAGTATGTCATGCATCTCATGCTCACTCACACATCTCTGCACAGTAACCTGTCTTGCCCCAACCTGTAAAGTTGGCCTACTATCAACTGATATGGTTGGATCTTCAGGGTGAGCCACCTAAGTCAGGCTTTTTCTATTGGTCATTCTGACAGTTTGTGCTCAAGCACTTGAACTATGTCATAGACCCAATATGGTGTCATGTCAACTCTAAACAAATCTTTTTCACTAGATAAGCGGAATAGATGGACGTCTAGCAATTTATCCACAATGCCTTGTCCAGTCGCTCCTCCCTCGAGGACACAAGATAGATGGTCAGCCATGTAATGAAACTTCCCTTTATGCACCACCACAGAGAAGTCAAACTCCAAAAGCAAAAGAATTCATCTAGCAATGCATCATGTAGCACATGGTTTGTTAACAAGATACAACAAGGTTCGATGGTCAACAAAGAAAGTAAAAGCTGTAGCCAAAAGATAATGTTTAGGGCAAACACCATGGCCAAGCTCTCTCTCTCGGTTATCGAGTAATTTATTTCGGTCTCAGTGAGTTGTCTACCAGCAAAGCTCACTCGGTAATCCACGTTGTGTTTACAGGGTTGGCACAACATAGCTCCTACGGCGAATTTCGAAGCATCGATGTGCACATGAAATGCAAGTGTCCAATCTGGAACTTGTAGAATTGGTACTGTGGTTAGAGCCTTTTTCAATTCTTCATACGTGCATTGGCATTCCTTGGTCCATTCAAATATAATCAACAACTTGTATAGAGGTCTAGCAATCAATGCATAGTTCAACATGGACCGTCGATAATACCCTGTGTGTCCTAAGAAACACTACACAACCTTGAAATTAGTCGGGGGTGGAAGATCGACAATGACCTTGATCTTCAAGAAATCTGTGGCAATGCCATTCTTTGACACCATGTGTCCTAGGACACATCCATGTTTCACCCAAAACTGGCACTTCAAGGGGTTCAAGGAGAGATAGTATAGCCGACATTGTTCAAAGACCGCTCAGAGTCTGTCTAAGTGTTCTCACCAATTAGAGTGAACACACAAGTCATTTGCAAAGACCTCTAACTCCTTTCTCAGCATGTCTTTGAATATTGTACACATTGATTGGAAGGTGTCTTGCATGTTAGTCAACCCAAAAGGCATGACTCTGTAGGCAAAGATGCCCCATTCCGTGGCGAATACGATTTTATGTCTATCGTTAGGATGTATTTGCACCTAATTGTATCCAGAGAAGCCGTCCAGGAAATTGTAGGCCTCTTTGCTAGCCACTCTCTTGAACATGTACTTGGTGTACAGCAATGGGTAATTGTCTCTCTTTGTAGCTACGTTTATCTTCGTGTAATTGACACACACTCTAATCTTTCCATTCTTCTTTAATACGATGACTATGGGGGAAACCCAATCCGTGTGTTCAATTTTGTAGATGAATCCTGCTCTCATTAGCTTGTTGATTTCTTCCTTGACAGCATGGGCGTGGTTTTGGTTCATGGGATATGGTCGCTGCTTGACCGATGTCACGTCAAGTGTCATGGGTATGTTGTGAGTCACCACACTTGGGTTTACCCCTTTGAGCTCTTCTAGGGACCAAGCAAAGATGTCTATATACTCCCACAAGAGAGTAATGAGACTTGCTTCCTCTTTCTTAGTCAAGTCATTGGCTATAAAGATAGATCGTGGGGTCTTTCCTTCCTTGACTAAATTGACCTCCTCGACCTTGGTGGGTCCCTCGATTAGTTTTCTTGCCTGCCCCTGTCATTTGGCTCTCAACAAGATCACCACCCTATCTCCCTTTTTGAACTTCGTAAATCATTTTGGCAGGTCTTGTGATTTTCTCTGTTCTTCTGTTTGTGTTTCTTTAGGTAGCTTCCATTGTTCCTCCCTTAACCGTCGACATCTTAGGTGGACGAGTAGGTCCCCCTTGGTGTGTCTAGTCTTGGGGGGTCGAGGTATTTCAAGATCACTATCTGAGCTGACTTTCGATTCAGAATCAAACTCTCCGTCTTCACTAGAAGAGGGGCTCTCTCCTGGTGGTGGTAGCTCAGAACGTGAGTCCATTCGTAACAGTGGTGTGTTACTTGGCAGGCTAGGCCTGCTTGCTTGTAGTCGATTGCACCTGTGTGCTCCAACCAAGTTTGATCGCAGTCCTTGTATTGGACTCCTTTCGCTACTCTAAGGTCATTCTACTTGCGTGGTCTAGGGTCTATTTGTATCTGTTTGATCATAGGTCCCCCATTGTCGTATTCTAGGGTATCGATTTCCCTTTTGCTCTCATCAGTGAAGGAGCATCAGTCCTCATATTTGTCATCGACTGTCTTTTTCCAGTTGCTCATCATCCTCCAAGTTCTAACATCATATCTCTTCTTGCTGGTTGAAGAGTAAGACCCACTTGTATCTCAAGTTTAAATCGTGCACTTTGGACCATCGCCATTTAGGCTCATGTAAGAGATCTCGGAGTGGCTTAAGATTCGTTGCTGGATTGCTAGCTAACTTGTTGGTCATGTACCCCAGGACCTCCAGGAGCTCTCGTCTATTGTTTGGGACTTGGAACGCAATAGGCTTGGGTTTTCCACGTAGGCTTCTAGTCATCATGCAGATTGGCACTAAGGATATGTCCTCGAGTTTTCTTATTGCCTTGATGGCTTGTTCGTACTTCTCAGTGTCTAAGAATGGTAGATCAATGTAAGAACATGCGTCCAATCTCACTCATCCTTAGGGCATAGGATATACTTGGTAAAGGTCCCATAGGATCCACGAGTATGTCCATCGCCCTTCACCATGGTGGAGATGGCATCTTGGTCAACAAGCATAGTCTTCCATGTGTCCATCTCCACTCTTATGGCCTCTCTTCGATTGCCCATGAAGATAAGACCGTTGCCCCAATCCTCTACGACTCTCGCATTGCGCATCCATGGTCGACCTAGCAGGATATCGTAGTCCACTCTCTTCATGACTATGAAGTCAACAAAGAATTGGCTTCATGTGATCTTCACTGGCCAATTTTTCAACACTCCGAATGGTTTCACCTTCATTCCGTTAGCTAGTGTGATCTTGAACCCAGTAGTCTCTACGGATGGGTTACCCCAAGTTTGGAGTACTGCATAGCTTAGCACACTCACTCCTGCCCCTGTGTCCACGATCCCCTTTTTTGTGACATCCCCCAGTGCTAAGACTGGCAGAACTGCATGTATTTCCATGCCTTCCCAAAAGGCATTAACATGCAAGGATTTAGGTATGGTGTGTAGCGTCAAACTCAATATTTGCATTTTTGCATCGTGCTCAAGCAAGTCTATGGTAATTGGCTCATTTGGTTCTTCAACCCATTGTTTCAACTCTAGCCATAGTGTTAGATGTTGCCTAAGCAGGTCGCCTAAGCTTAGAGTTATAGGGGTGGTCACCAATGTATTGAGGAGGTTGCTAGTCACTTGCCTCTCTCCTAAGTCTACGGTTCTTGGCCAATGGCCTTAATTAGTTTGTTGGGCCGAAGCATTTAGACTTTGTCTAGGTGGCCCAACTTGTGGTGCCATCGCCTCCCTTGATCTTGGTCGTGGGAGAGAGATTGGTGTGCTTATGCTTAAGAGATCATCGATCTTGTCTTCTAGTATGGGCTCAACATCCTTTAGTTTCTCCTGGGCCTCCTTCACCCACACCTTCTTGATGGCTTCAAGTTGGCATTTCTAGTTGGGGTACTCCCCAACCTTGACACTTCACTTTTCAACTGTCCATGGGGCCAACGTTTCTTACTCTGCATCAATGACTTTCCTTTCAATCGAAAGTGTTGTGGCACTTTCGATTTTGAGTGTGACTTTAGTGTCTGGTCTTTTCTTCCTTCATCTTTGGCTCTTCTTTCCAATCGAGGTTGCGTCAATGTTGCTAGGCCATGGCAATGATATGCCAACCTACTTCGTCTGCGCATGTGTCATGACATGCAACAGGATAGGCGTGGCCTCCCCATTGAGCGTCTTGACATTAAACAACCCTAATGGAACCGATGGCTCATTTTCCAAACTAGAGGATGGCCTCCACCTAGGGCAATCGACAAAGAGATGAGTGATTCCACACTCAACGCATCTCAGGTCAGCCTTATCTCTATTTGCTTGCTCCCTCTCGGGGCAGCGCAAAGAAATATGTCATGGGTGACCACAAGTGCAACACACGATTGGCTCTTGGGTCTGTGCTCCTAGGCCTTTGCCTCTCCTCTTACCTAACGCCATCATCGGTACTGGTCAGTAGTCCATAAGGATTGTTTTGCCTTCCTCATTGTACAACATGTATGGATCGTTGCTGCTAGGCTCGTCCACATAGTGAACTGGAGTGTCACTCGATGGGTGGGTCACACAAGGTCTAGGTGGTCTAGGGATACCTATAGGATTTATTTCCATCCTAGGATGGATGGCTTGGCATCGTTAGGTACCACAAGAGCCAATGGGCCTTCCAAAGAAGTTCGATGGCCTGTTCCCAAGGTAGGATTGACCGTGAGGCTGCTGATATATGGGAGTCTTTGTGGTAATCGACAGTGCATGGTGTCATGGCCGAACCTACCACAATTAGCGAAGGTCGTGACCTAGGGTTTTGACACTCAGTTGGCAAGTGGTTTCTGCCACAATGCACACATTGGATGTGTGGGTGTGTTGGCCGTCTCATCATTGCCTATAGTTTGGCTATGTCCATCCTAATCTCTACTAGCTCTTGTCTCGAATCAGTGCCCTTCCCTTTGTCTTGTGCACTTGGATCTGCTCTCTCACTCGGCGTTGAGGCTCTCTCAGAACTGCTCGCACTGGTCTCTTCTCGATCTAAGCCTCTAGACCCTCTTTCCTTAAGCTGGTCATCCACTCTAATAGCATCTTCAAATACCTTTGCTAGTGCATCTCGCTATAAGCTCAAGTTACCAGCCAAGGCTTTGTAGAGCTCTTCACTTCATATTCCATTAATGAATACCGTGGATACCGCACTCTCGATTGGGTCTCTCATCCATGGGGATTCTCTTGAAGAGGCTACTCACATGGGTTATATAATCTTGAATATCTTCTTTCTCTCTCTCCTTGGCATTCATGAGTCGCACTAGCAGGTTATCGGAGTACCCAGGTTCAGAAAATCTCTTAATGAAAAGATTTTTCAAGCTATTGAAATTGGCACGCTCCACAGCATCCAAACTCATGTACTAAGTCTTTCCCTTGTCACCTAAGCACAATCCGAAAGATTGGGAGCGTTGAGTAGGATTGATAAAGCCGTTGGCCTCGCAAACATGCTCAAACTGTTCCACAAAGTTGTATGGGTTGTTGTTTGCTTGGTTTTTTCTAGCTGCTTTACCACCACATGAATTATTTATTGGCTCTTAGAGCCTTGGTTAAACCCTAACCCCGCTAGTAGCGATATTAATAACGTTGTAGCGCTTTGCTTTGTTCTCATGCTATCTAGCAGCGGCTTCGTCAAAAGCTCACTCAATGTGACGTCCCCTTCGAGTGCTCTCTCGTTCTCCAATCGATTCCTGCCTGCTAAGGCTAGCACTCTTTGAATCTCTCACATTTCCAAGATCTGGCGCAAGCTCCTAGTTTTCTAGTCCTAGTTGTACGCAACTAGGCCTTATAGATCCCTACAAGCCAACTTCCTCTCTTCCTCGAGATCTACTATGACGTCCTCTATAGGTCTACCATGGTATTCTAGCCCGGTTTGAGCATCGTATTTGTTCACCAACTTCTAGACAGCTTCAGAAAGATCTCCTAGGTCAAGCTCCTTGTAGCTTCTTCGACCTGAGCTACCCTCTTCCATGTTTAGGGCTTTCTATTCTGCCATGTTGTTGATCAAGCTAATAAGGCTAGGCACATCCACTTCCACAATAGTATTTGTCCTTGTTGTGTCCAACTTTTTAATTGTGTTCCTCGCTTGGTTCTACTTTTGGGGATTCAATCACCCTTCTATGTTCCTAGGCCTTCTCCTACTGGTGGGTTCCTTCAAGGTTTTATGTTTGAGTGAATTCCTGGTTAATTGCAAGCAGTCCTCAACTTAGCCTTACTCCGTGCGCGTGTGTGTGGGTGTATTCTTTTCAGTGCACTGTGCGCAACTAGGCTCTACACTGTCCTTCAATGTGTTTTGGGTGATGGAAATCAGAGTGAGTGAGAAAAAAAAGTGTGTGCAGCTGTGGCGATCTTATCTACGGGTTGTTGGCTTGATAGGGTCATGTGTTCAGTTTCTAGCTATTCTCATAAGCTTCTCGGGTTTTTCATTGTGCTATCCCATTCAGCTCGTTCAAGGTCCAATTGGGGTCTTACAATCAGTCACACCAGACACTATTCCAGACTATTCGGACACCATTTCTAGGTCTGTAACTACCAGTGAGGCGTTCGATGGGTTCTTCCAGTGCGGGTCACGCTTCTCGTTAGCCGAGGTTTGTCAAATTTTTAGATTTTCTTTCTCAGGCTGTGTCCGATTTTTAAAACCACATGTTCCATTTACCAGTGTCTAATTCTAGGAATCAGAGAGGGTCGGATCCGATTGTCACAATCGGACAAGGTGTGTCTGATCGGACAATTCAAGTTGGTCCAATTGGGATACGTCCGATTGTCAGAATTGGTCAGGGGTGCTTGGTCCAATTGAATGTATGTCCGATCAAACAGGATACTAGGTTCGATTCTATGATTCGATTGCGGTGATCGGATGGTCGAGTGTCCGATCGGACAAGGTAGTGTTTTTGATTCCTTCTCGTCTGATTCTCAAAATTGGATGGAGGTGGTGTGTCTGATTAGGGAGTGGTCCGATTTGGAATTGGTCTGATTTTCAAAATCGGACGCGGGCACATTCAATTGGACTAAATGGGCTTCGCCGACTCTGATTCTAGGAATCATACTAGTTATCACTGGGTCCAATTTTGGGAATCGGACACTCTGGGAAACATCTGATTCCGCGGGCCGAAATCGCACTGATCGTGTTTTGCCCAAAAATCTTCACTTAAATATTGCTAGCATCTACAAAAACTTCTAAGAATCAAGGAGGGGTGTAAGCTAAGGGCATCCTATACTTGAATCTCACTGAAAGCTTCGACACGCTCCAATTGATTCGACGTAGTCTCATGACCTGCAAGCTCTCTCTCTCTCTCTCTCTCTCTCTCTCTCTCTCTCTCTCTCTCTCTCTCTCTCTCTCTCTCTCTCTCTCTCTCTCTCTCTCTCTCTCTCTCTCTCTCTCTCTCTCTCTCTAAGCCAGGACTGCAAATGAGGTTTTCCCTGGTCACTCAGGACCTTAAACCTTTGTTGGCCAGCACCTTAGCCTTCCCAATCACTCCACTTGCGACTCCAAGGTATCTGAGTACTCTTTTTTTCCCATTTTTCCATGTTATTGCACTGTTCAAGATTGTTTTACAACAATGAACCTTAAGCTTCCCACTCCGGTTTCTCCCTCCTATCTTACTCTAAATGCGACAAAAATCAAAAGTAAAGTATTGAATTGATTTCTCCTACTCAGCAAATCACCAAAAACCAAAAATACTTACTTGTACCATGGATTAAAAAACCCAAAATCTCTTATCTATCTCAAGCTCCTGTTTGGGATGAAACCCTTACTTCGACGCTTGATTTGAAGTGTGCAAGCGTTCAAGCTTGAATCCATTGGTCCCAGCACCAACGGAGCTCAAGCTCAACCGCCAAGACTCACGGACTACTTATTGGTCAAGCATTTCAAGCGAGCACTAATGGCTATCTCTCACCTAGCTGATGTGCTATCCCTCTCTACGAGTGTAGTGAGCTTATCTTAATGACTGATTGAGTTGCTTCCTCTCTCAAGCACTCCGATAGCTCCATGATTCGTGATGCATGCTCAAGCATCCTCAAGCCTCTTCCTTCAAGCTCCATCCTCCATAGCTACGCACAAGATGAGAGAAGAGAAGAGAAGAAGAAGAAGAGAGGAGAAGGGAGAGGGCTTCACCTCCAAGATCCCTCACTCTCACACACTCCCTCCCTCCAGCACTCACAAGCAAGCAAGAGGAGAGAATAAGAGAAGAAGATGAGTCCGCTTTGCCACACACCAAAGAATGAGCTCTCATTCACTTTTTGAACTTTATATACAAAACCCTAAATATTTTTTGGGCAGTCATCCCCTTATCCCCTTTTGTAGCTATGGCCGAGGCCCTTTTTCACATTCATCCTCTTCTCTTCCTAGCTTGATCCTCCTACCTATTCATGGTTACAAATTGTATAGGAGGGAGCCTAGCGCTCTTTTACAGAGGTTTTGGCTACGCCTTTATATTTTAATTGTGCACCTTCTTGCTTTTGGCTTCTTGCAACTTCCATGGTTGCGTCTTGTACTCCTAGTGGTTATTCCCATGCTTTTAGATTCCTTCTTCGGGTCCAATCTTTTGCAAGACACCTTTCCTTCTTCTTCTTTTTTTGCCTTGCACGTTTCCTCTTGATGCATCGTTTTCCACTTCCTTCACTTTGCAATAAACAAATCTTAATTGGGTAGGAAATCATTGGGACTTCCAAGATCAAACTCTACCACATCAACATCACGAATCTGATCTTTTGCACCTATCGGCTCATTTAGATACAATTTATAGACTTCTACCGTGTTGGTAGAACTCTCTTCAAATTCATTAGAACTAGAGGCCCCAGTCGTAGAGGTTCTCTCAAGTGCCTCCCATTTTGTAGTGGGAGGCAAAGCCCTTTCATTCAATGGGCACTCTGGGTAACAATCTAAAACTTTCCTCTTCAATCCATGCCCAAAGATTAAGTGACTAGATGGGATGTCAATCAAACAATCAAAGTGTATGGTCCATGGCTATCCAAGCAAAAATTGATAGCTTGGCCTCCCAAGATATTGGATGAGAGGGAAATCTAGAAGGCACTCAATATGAGCCATAGTCACATACACTTGAGATAACATTCCCTCTGGTTGTCTTGGACTATCATCCACCATTTCTAAAATAGTAGTGGTATCGTTTTGAATAGGTAAACCTAACCTCTCCAATAAATCCATGCTCATTATATTTATGGATGAACCCAAGTCTATTACCACACTTTCAATCAAAACTCCATTAACACAAGCTTGCACCTTAGGGAAAATTTTCTCCATATGTTTCCACCGTTCATCACTGGTTACTAGATTCATACATATACAAGCTCCACAGCATAACCTATACTAGATTCACACCTAGAGGCTTCACAACATATCCCATTTGTAGAATTTTCTTAAATACCTTACAAATAAGGTAATAGCCAAACTAATTGTAGAAAATTAACATTCGGCTTGACTTCACATAGAATTGTTGGTAGGATAAACCTATTGAAGTTTGCTACAACTTTCTTTTCCTTCCAAATGATTCTCTCTCTCTGTCTTAGTTGCTTAATGGCTTTAGCATCTTCCATTGCTTTAGATTTACACTTGATCTTAACAACATACTCCTCAAAAGCGCTGTTAGGTTTTTAGGAGGACCAACATGAGTATTGGCATCTACAACTTTCTTATCAACATTACTCAGTATAGGTTTAGCTTTACTCAATATAGGGTTAGCCTTCTGATCCACTTTCACTTTTTGCCCCAAGTGACTGCTTAACATCTTTAGAAACAACATTCTTGCTTATTGAAAGCATCTACTTTGCTACACATAGACATCATAGGCCTTGACTAGACAACATTTGTTGACTCAAGTTCATAGAATCATTGTGTAGTGTAGGCAATGGTTTATCACCAATTAATGTTGCATTAGGCACCACCCCAAGAACTCAGAGGGATTGCCCCCTTGCCACATAGGCCATTTGGATTTTAGACTCTACCTCCTTTGTTGCAGTTATGATGGTATCAATATCATTAAGTGCAGGGTTCCTCTAGTGGAGTTGAATTCCAACCCTCTTATGAAGAATTGCAATCTCACAGTAGGAGGCAGGGGAATGGTTGCATCCAAGTGCCAAAAAACCTTGCATAGCTTTTGAGCATATGCTTCGACACTCTCATTGAGCTCCTGAATATTGAGTCGCATTGAGGATATGCTTTGACACTCTCGTTGAGCTCCTAAATCAATCTGCTTAAGGACACAGTGTCACTTATTTTCATAGAAGGTCGATCCACTCTAAATAAGTCACAAAACTTCTCCTAGCGAATAGTACGAGTTTACTTTGGCATAGCCTGAGAGCCTTTGCGGTCATGATATCGATTGATTAGCGGAATTATAAGAACCCCATGTTTGTGCAGGACACAGAACTCGCATCACCGGAACAAGCGGAGGAGCGTACAGTGGTGGCCGAAATCCAAAGGGTTGGGAGGCTGCAGCGACTGATAGAAGGAGAAGCTGTCATGATTGTGCTAAAGATGGAGCCGTCAGGCATCTCAGTAAAATATGGAGAGGATGCGAAAAGAGCGCGAGGGGCAGCAGCGATGGCGGATGAGGAAGGGCCGTGGAGTTGCAGTAGTAGTACAACAATCTACAACTGGGAACGTGTCGTAGAGGTGGCGGGGGGCTGAGAGAGGGATGACGACATGGCAGCTTGATTATCATCATGCAAGCCGGCCGGGCTGTTTGACGTGGCTGTAAGACTCAACATGTCGTAAACACGCATGACGTTGCGCTGCATGGCTGCTGCAAGGCGGCGGCTGGCACACTTGAATGCACTTCCAAAGCCTCCACCAATGCACTTCAAATGCTTATTTATCACCCTCAATCCCTCTCTCCCTTCTTACGTAGAAATAAGCTTTTTATGCATAGAGAGGGAGGAGAGAGAGAGAGAGACTAGAATTCTAGAACTCTTATATCTTCCATTTCTCATGAGGAGTGGTATCATCACGAAGTGCTCCATGACTAGGCCCCATATATGGTGTCATATGTGATAAGATCAAGGGGCAGAGAACAGTCCTCCTCCACATCAAGCACATGATGGCACCCTCTCTCTCTCTCTCTCTCTCTCTCTCTCTCTCTCTTTCATTTTCCACATTACAAGCACACCCTTTCATACCTTGTTCCATGTATTCCTTCGAATTTGGGCATACCCCTTGATATTTGACTCATTAATTGGCTATTAAGGCTGCCCACAACCATTCTCCTTCCAAACATAGGTTATTGTGACATAAAATTTCACCTCAAACATGCAAATTTAATCAACAAATGATGGTTAGACACTTCCTCACTGCTTAAAATTTTGCTTTTGTGCTTCGTTACTCCTTTAGCTTTAAAATATCATATGCCTTTTGCCTTGGTCACCTTGTAAAGCAGACCAATTTTGAGCCTTGAATCTTCATTTTTCACTCTAAATGGCTTGCAAATTTGCCTAAAGCGCTTTAAAATCCCGCAAAATGTGCCTTTAAATTTCCTCTCATCCCCAGAAGCATTTCGTCCCATCTTAATCCTAATCAAAGTTTCCATCTTTTTGATGTAGTGTTCAACTCTCTCTCCTAGGTTTTGTGCTAGATAATCAAACTCCAAGCCTTACCGATCATGGAACCCTTGTTGCTTAAAAATTACTTAAGAATTCTTCTCTTAGCATGATAAAAGTTATCTGTGTGGTGGTAGGAGGTTTCCATACTATAGGGCTGCTTTATATTTCAATGGTTCTTGAAATATATGAAGTTTATGATCATCATTAATGATCTCATTCATTATGCATGTCACTTCGAACCATTTGACATGCATATTAGGTTTGTTGTCTTGATGCCCTAAATATTATTTAAAGTTTGTAAGTTGCACAGGTGCTCTCACGGCCATATATAACCCTCGTAATGCTTCTAGGTGTTTAAAGATTGGAGCTCATTCTTTTGGGTCAGTAAATAATCTACTAATATCTCAATATCATAAAAAACTATCTATGTGGCTATCCTCTCACATATTATTGGTGGAGGTTTCATCCATCTTATGTCCTATTATTTCAAAGGAAATGTAATTAGAACCAACAAAATTTTCAATGGTTTGACCCTCCACTTTTGTATCTTCCTCTTCTTGTTCACTTGTAGAATGACTCCTTCTTCAAGTTACCCTTATTTGTTCTACTTGTTTCCTTGGAGCTTCCTTCTTGCTTCTCCCAATCATAATTTGATGGCTCTATCTCTAAGGAAGATGTCTCCCTAGTGACTTCTCCAATTTCCAATGACACATGGAAATCACCTTGCAAAGTATTATGCAACTCAATGTTCAATTTATCTAATTCCTCCACTATCCACTCAACCTTCCTTTCTAATCTTCTTCTAGCTCTCTTGTCCCATGTGAGTTTTGAACTTTCACTCATTCACTATCATTCTTGGTGGCTCTCTCTACATTGCACATCCCACATTATCCTTTATTAAAGATACCCATGTTTGTGTGGACTTAATTTCACAATATTATTTTGTAGTTCCTTGTTTTTAGTAGTGTATAGTACATCATCACCCAACTTTTCTACTAGACTCAATAGTTTAGCAACTTCTATCACTTTCTTTGTGTCATACTTCAATTTTATACATTTGGAAATCGCCACCCACTGAGACTCATGGGCCTAATATATTCTCCTAAAAGACTTGCTTCACACTAATAGTATTGAGTTGGATTTCATCAACAAATCTAAAATGCACCGTTGATGAAACAATACCCTTTCACTTCATCTTAGAGCATCCAATTCCAAGTGCATGGTTTCTCAATATTAACCCATACTTGGGGTCCAAAGTCTTTGCACCACCAACTCACATTAAGAAAAAATTTATAAATGGGTCTTTTAGTCTCTCCCCTCTCTCCTCTTGAAAACAAGGAAAATAGAGGACAAGAATAGTAAAATAATCCTCTTCTCTCTCCACTTTTGCAATCCTCTTTTGCCTTTTTTTAATTATCCACAAAGGATTTTCTCAAATTCAATCTCTCTTCTCATTTAAGAACCCTTTTTCAACTAAATTTTTTAATTAAAAAAGGAGTTAGTTATTGGAGTGTGGTGCATGGTTTTCAATTCAAAATGATTAGTAGATATGAAGTAATTGATATTTCAATTAAAAAAATTAAAATATAAATTTGAAATTTTCTTTTAAGATATTTTGAGAATATTTTATATTCTAGATTTTGGTCAAAAAACAAATCTATTAGTCAATTTTTTTGTTTTTTGGAGATGTTTTTGGAGGTAAATTTGAATATTCTAAAATACAAGAACTCTTGGTGGATACCCATATACTGTTTGAGCCATTTTCTCCCATTTCTTTACTCTCTCATGGATCTATGTGACCTCTTATCTCTAATCATGAAACCTTCATTTAACATAGAGAACTACT
Organism: Lygodium microphyllum; assembly: GCF_053477565.2. Taxonomy (NCBI): domain Eukaryota; kingdom Viridiplantae; phylum Streptophyta; class Polypodiopsida; order Schizaeales; family Lygodiaceae; genus Lygodium; species Lygodium microphyllum. Next base: position 115,565,373 of record NC_141144.1, read on the forward strand.
TACACCTCTCTTGCTTTTGCTCACAATCACTCATCCATAACCAATGTATGCAATCTATATATGTCTATCTATCTATTCTCCCTCACTACACTAAGCTACCTCCTTTCCCTTGATACCTTTGTATATCACTCTATGCATCTCTAATCTATCTCCTTAGACAATCAAATCTAGCTCTCCATTTCTATTAAGTGTCTCTACATATGCCTCTCTAGTTTATCGCCGTAAACTCAATAGCCATATTCCTACCAACATATAAATGTGTAATTTGGTTTCTCTCTAGCTTAACTCTCTAGATAATAAACATCATATTATCATTAACATATCTTTGTAATCAATTCATATACTTGTAACTAGGGCACAAAGCAATATAAGTAAAATGAATACAAAAAACAAAGAAGCTGTAAATTGAGGTAGAGGTTGAATATGTCCCATTGTTTAAAAGGACCCTATGTACCTAGGACAATCCTCAAGTTCTATAGAGTTACAAGAAGGTGAGATTAAAGCATGTGAACTAAGAGGTTGATCAAAGAATCTACCCAATTGATCCCCTAACCAATAAACCTTCAACCTTCTCAAGAATTATACATTTTTTGAATTATGTGTATGAGGGTAATAATGGGTTGCTTGGTTACACTAAGCAGCTCAATGATTAGGCATTCAAATTATTTACAACCTACTAAGAATCCATAAAAAAATTATCATGATGTAATCACTAGACATCAACTTCTATACAATAGCTCATATGATAAGTGGCATAGTTGAATGAGACTATAATTTAATGAAATCATTAAATTGTCACAATGCAAAACACTACCCATGACATTGGTATCTCATATGAGGAGGCAAAGATACAATTGGATGAACTTAGAAAGATTAATAGGAAGCTAACATAGGAGTGCAGATGAAAGAAAAACCCAAGCAATGAGTTAATTGTGAATAACGGCCAATGCAAGTGATGTATTAAAGCATGCAAGGAAGCTCAAAGTAAAAAGCTAGGTGAGGGTGAGCTTTGATCATCTATTAAAAGATTACTAAAGGTGAGTACATTGAAAACACTTTGAGCAATCTAAAGTTCAAGGCTATGAAGAAGAAGGTGATTGAGTCCATATTTAAAAATGTGTCAAACAAATCCTCAGTTATGGATACACAATCCGTTGGTGACAAGGCCAATATTAGTACATCAACTTACTCAAAAATATTCAAAGATGTGAAGGCTGGGTTGATCATACCACCTCATCCTAGACCTTCAAATTGAGGCCAGATGGCAACTTAGTACAAAGGTTTTAGAGTGGATAGGAGGTCCCACCAAAAATACATATGAGGCGAAGTTCACCAAACTCAACAATTATTTTCTAAATTTATACAAGGTGCAAATAGCAATGATAATATACTACAATATGTTTGTTGAGGAATGTAATTGTAAAGTATAGTTTGTAAAATTAGATGAAAGTGAGGTTGTCAAAGAAGTAAATATCAAAAGAGTTAGTCTAGCTTTTGATGAATAGGCTTTATAATTCAAAAAGAACAATCCAAGAAACTTTAGTGTTCAATCAGAGTGCCATATATAGCGGCTCATTGCATTTGAGGTTCTTAAGTGGAACATTTAAGTTGATATAGCTATTATTTATGGACACAAGCATTCTAAACATCATTCATTGTCAAGAACATGGAGAGATGCTCTCAATTGAAGGGTATGGTCGATACTTGGTGGAATGGCATCTTGCAAGAGACTTGAAAATTTTAAAATGCATATGTGAAATCTCCAATGGTACAAATGCAATGGCATCCATGCCTATATTGCTTGACAAAGATGATGGAAGGAAAGGATAGAAATAAGAACTAACAAAGGGTGACAAGTGTTATACTAATCTATGATAAAGATGATCCCACTTGGAAGCCCATCATCAATATTCCATTGGATTGTATTCATATTTATCCATTGCATGCTTTTGTCAAAATCATGGAGAAATTTGCATATAAGTATATTTACTTTGCTTATAGGATGCAATAAAAAAAAGAAGCCATTGCAACATCTAAGAATGTGGAGCGATTGCTATCAAAAATTGGATTATTGTTAACATCAAGTAATGATTGAAAAGATGAGAAGAGATGAGTAAAAAATGGTCACTTGCCAAAAAACCCTTACTTTGGAGGATTCCAAAGGAGCAAAGCCTAGAAAGTTTCTTTCAACACCCATCAATGAGGAAGAAAATGTCACAATTCATAGGCTACAAGATTATGATGTGTGAAAAAAGTTGCACTATGTAGTTCTTGATTGAAGTAATGGAGATAATACAAGGTTTTCCAAAGCCAAGGTTTGGATTAGTCTCAATAAATTGGCTCCTTTGTTTGAAAGATGGCTTTTGACAATGGAGATAAGTAAGAGTTTATTGATGTTGTGCATAGCTTCTACAAAAACATGGTGGAAATGTGGAGCAAAAGTTCTATCACACATTATATGGTCTATACTAAGTCATTATTTTGAAAGTGTATATTTATTGAGCATATTTTAACTCATGTGTGATATGTCCCTTTGTAGCATATCCTTGAGACGCATGGGCCATACTTTGCAAAAAAAGAGAAGCATTGGAGTTTGTTTGGTCCACACAAGGAATGGAAAAATTCACATTGGATAGTGCATGGTACATATCAAACAAAAATCAATCATGGTGGAGGGGTGAATGGAAAAAATACAATGATCCAATTGCTATCATGGTGGTACAAGATTGTAGGGATAAAGCTCAACCCTCATAGAAGAGAGCAAATGAAGATGCTAATGAATCAGGTAGATGTGATTGAATCATTTCATGTCACTAAAAGCCTTTGAGAATGCAAAATAGATTCAAAAAGAGTTAAGATAGTAAAATGAAGAATGTGTTAAGTGTGAACACAATTTATTATTTAAGAGAGAAAGAGAGTGTGACTATGTAAACTTAGATTTTAAGCACCATATAAGAGGGTTCACTTTCTATCTTATTCATTGAGATTTCAAATCTCTTATTGTGTAGGAAATATGTCTAGGTCTAAGAGAGCCATAAAGAAGCTTCCTCTCAAAGCCCCATATCATATTCAGCTTCATGGAGTATCTACTAGCTCAAATATAGTCTTAGACAATGACACTTCATAGTCTATGAGACAACACCCCCTTCTCAACCTAACCTAGCTTCCTCAAGCCACCTTAAGAGGGGTACCCCTCAATACCCCCATAAGAAATGTAAGTGGAAGCTAGGTATAGTGGGACTGTGAGAGAAATCAAAAAGTATCACCACTCTTTTGATCTCATCATTCCAAAGTCTTCTTAAGACTTGTTTATGAGATCGTGCAAGACCTCTACTGCATAGAAAGACGGAGGTGTTTTTTGGCACATGGTCAAGATAAACCCAATCACTTCACAAAAGAATCTCGTCATACTCTACAGTGTGTTGTAGAGGCTTTTTTGGTAGACTTGTTGACTAATGCTTAGTGTCATACAATACATACAAAGTGTATTACTATAACTTCCAAGCATTTTCAACTTGAAGAAAATCTTTAAGTAGTGAGGATATGTTTGTTCCAATGGAATGAATATAGTTTGTAATGTTATCTTTTTTGGAATAATATTCTCCTTGTGCACTGGACATGTGACTATGTCCCACTAAAAACTATTATACTCACCTAAAAATTTAAATTAAGTTGTTGCTCTTATCCTTCATTCTCAACTTCAATGAGCATCTTTGGTATAGTTTTTGCGAGTAATGTAAATTTCAACAAGAAAAACATGTGAAAATTTACTATTTTTTCTTGTAGACTTTACTCACGATACCTTTGTATAGACTATGTGGTGCAAAGTTTCTAACGACCAATAATCACAACATTCATTTCTCAATTATCAATTCATCCATAATTTTGGTACAAGATAACTTTAAAAATGTCAAACTATATCAGAATGTGACTAAGCTTCATATGTGCACCCCTTAGGTGGCTAAGAACACCTTTTTTTGCAAAAAAAAAAACATAGCCACCTAACAGGGGTCCATGTGAAGTTTTGTCACATTTTAATAAAAGATTATGGATTTATAATCACATGATGGACAATGCATAAGAAGCTACATCAACCCAATTTTAAGATTTAAATGGGTTAAAAGTTCATTCTTCTTCTCATTTTCAAATCTTGCTTTCATTACTTCCTCCATTCTCATATATCCAACCTCTATCTCTTCTCCATCCCACCCTCTTCGAGCTTGCATAGCATGCACCAAGAAAGCCTCTCACCATTTTGGCTCGTCAGTGAAGATCAGATGCAATGGCCCACCTAGAGCACAAGCTGGATCCTCCTCTGATGCAATAGGAAGTGCCCCCCCTCAACCACAAAGACCACCATAAAAGAAGAGGAGATGGAGACTAGGGACCATTGTCCTTTGAGAGACAAGGAGAATCTAGTGTGGTTATGAGCTTCTTATCCCAAAAAGATCCTTCCAGAAGGTTGTTTAGAAATATTGCAGGACATGCCATTGAAAGCACTAGGAAGGCTTTAGGCACGAGTGATTGATGGCCCATTGCCATGCAAGTGAACTGGTGCAACCATGGAGGCCCTGCAAATAGCTATAAAAGGATTTCTTATCGACCTATTTGATGATACACAGCTAGAAAATATCCATGCAAAGTACATCACAATCGTAGATGAAGACATGAACTTTATTGTTTGGCTACTTCGGCAAGGAAAGGGAACTCCTTTATAGGTTTTGCCATGAGTGTTATAGTACCATCATACTTAGAAAGCCAAAATTTTTTGTATACTTTATAACATTGATATATATGTATATTTATATGTATATGCATATGCATATGCATATGCATAGGGATATGCATATGCATATGGATATGCATATGCATATGGATATGCATATGCATATATATGTATATGTATATGTATATGTATATGTATATGTATATGTATATGTATATGTATATGTATATGTATATGTATATGTATATGTATATGTATATGTATATGTATATGTATATGTGTGTGTATGCACATACATACATACATACATATTAATCTCATGTGATATGTACTCAATTTAAGTGAGCATCAAAAGCTGACATAATTAAATTAGATTATGTTAATGTATGTGAATGCATCATTAACATATCACACATTATCATTACACTTACACAAATTACATTTTTATTTATATTGAATATTTATTTATAGGAACAAAGAAAAATGTCTTATATTCATCAAGAAAAATACATGCAATGGCTATTAATGATTACAAATATAAAGAGTCGATAGCCAACAAAAATTCTCATTCATTCCTTGGCCTTTTCATTCGCATAGAGGAGCAGCCAGCTTTTGATGAAAATAGAAGATTCTTCTATGCTTCAAAAATGATATGCTATCAGGCATTTTTCTAAAAACTGAAAACCCTAGTTAGGTTTGATTTTGTTAGCTTACTTGTTTGTGTGATAGTTTATTTGACGTTTCATAATTGGATTTCTTGTGTTTGTCTAGCTTAGGTTTGTTTTTGTCATTTTGCTTGATTTCTTGAGTGTGAAACTTGATAGCCTTGGTTGAGAGCTTGGTATTTTTTTGGACAGGTTGGAGTTAGAGTTTGTTAATAGTTTCCAAACATTGTGGAACAAGGTTTGTTTTCTTACTGAGACTTTTACCCTTTACGAAAAGTATGGACTCATGAGCACTTCACGTTACACTTGTTTGATACACTGCACTCCGGGGTCATCTCCTGAATTGTTCAAATACTTCCATGCCATGGGTTGGAATTATGCACGTTTTACACCATCGTTGAGCACCAACACAGCATGAGGCCCACTACAGCTATATGCAGTAAATCTTAGATGCACGCGCACTTGAGAGAGCACCTATCATTGAGCATGTATATTTCTTGCACGCATGACATTTGGGATGTTCATCAAGAACCTCTAGTTGATTGTATAAAGTGGTTGGGTGAGTTAGAGGGTTGTGAAGGACACCACCAATTGTGAGATGGGTTGTTCTTGTTTGGTCAACATCTTGAGAACCATCATTTCGAGAGAATTTGTGAGATTTTGGATGGGTGGAGCGGAGTACGACATATTTCTTTAATGAGTGTTGAGAGGTGAGGCTAAGGATATAAATAATCAAGAAACTTTGTTTTGCATTATGCTTGACACACAATCACATGTAGATAGGCTAGACACATTTTCTTCAATGCATACATTATTTTGGTGTGCAGCCATCGATTGATTGGTTGCATACCATGATCCAACATTGCATATTTTTCCAAATCATGAATGATTGGGCATGGAGTTCATTTCAAAAAACCATATTCCTGCTAGGACACACTGCATAAAAAATAGGTTCATATCCACATAATGTTTATTTTGAAGACTCAAGGATCAAAGGAAAAGGTCATAAGTTCTACATCGTCAACGAGTATTTCTTGAACAAAAGAGGACATGTGTGCTGAAAGTGTGTGCAATTACAAGAACAATAGGCCAAGGAAGGGAATAAGTCATCCAATATAAAAGATGGAGAAAAATGATGTGATTTACAAAAATTGATATTTTTGTCTATTTTTTATGGATTTTCACAATTCTGCCCACATTTGCTTGTCAATAAAATATGTTCCAATCATTTTGAGTACCAAGACAACTATATTCAGAGTTTATATGACGAAGTTATGATCCAAACAAGTTGCGAACACGCATAGGGCAGAAAAAACGAAAATAGTGAAAAGCAATTGGAAAGCAAAAGCCAAAAGCTAAAAGCTAAAAGCCTAATGTATGTGAGAGTGAATCAAAAACTATATAAGGATGAGGAAGAGGAGCAAGGGGCCTTCCCTCTCAATTTCAATTGTATCTTGTGAGAGAGATGAGAGTAGGGTTGCATGCAAGAGCAAACTCTTATTGTGCTAACTTATGAAGTCGAAGAACTTGAAAGTTGAAGCGCTGAGTGTCGGCCAACGATTATCAAGGTATGAGATTTTGCATGTTGTTGGATTTATCTTCAAGGATTTTTTTTTTTACGTTGTGTTGCACTTGTGTGATGCTCTACCCGCATTTGGGTTTTAAGTTGTTTTGAGCTACAAGAGGCATTGTATGTTGTTTTATTTTCATGTGTGGTTTGTGGTGTTCTATCAAAACATTTAAATTTTTTGTGTTGTGTTGTGCATCCGACAAAGTCAATTTCCCCAATTGGCACTCCTTAACATCTCGTTATTGGGTTGTAAGTGAGGCTTGTTCTCGATCACTGCTCGCGTAACAACTCTTCCCTTTTAACTTTTCCTTTAGGAGAAGTGGATCTAACATTTCTGTGAATTCACCTAATGTAGCAAGCACATACATTACTTCACTGCTTACTTTGGTCAAATAAGTAAAGAAGCTTTGATTGCTTCACTAGCACCACCTTCTCCAAGTTAGACGTTGGAGGTATCACTCAAAAAGATCCAAACTTGGTCAAGGCCTATTGTTTTTTCTCCTCATGGTAAGCACTTTGTGTGGAATATCAACAAGTCAGTAACAAGATTGCCAAGATTGCAAACTCATCTATATATAGTATATCTTGAATGAAAAAATCAAATAAAACAACATGATTAGTAATTGATCTAAAGTTATTAGAATGCCACAAAACTTAACCATAGGATGCATCAAGTCCCCTAGAGTCGATCGATGAAATCTTGGCAAAAAATGATGCATGCAACTATTGTGTCCAAAGTTTAGTATTTGGGACCTCACCTTTTCTCTAGATCATCTTATATCTTTGTTTCCTTATATGTCAATGAGGTACCTCTCTGGGTAGAGGGATCCACAAATTCCTTGGTAGGAAGTTGGGGCCTTGGTTCAAATAGATCATGTTGTAGTGCTTCAAAGTCAACATTCAGCACAATGTAATCTTCTTCAACCAAGGTTATCTGCCTTTGTGAGAGCGGAATTTAGGTACCGAAAAGTGCTTAAAAATAGCTAAAAATTATGAATATCAAGGGAAAAATATTCAATGTCAAAGGCGGCGGCATTTTAAGTGTCAAAGTGCTTTAAAGGTGCCCGAGCGACACTTGTTGATTTTTCATAATTTTTTCAGATAGTCGTGTGGGTTGACACAAGCTACTGGCCAATGCGGGATGCTAATCCGGACGCCTAGGATTTTTCAGAGCTCGATTCCGAGTCCGGACGGGGAAATGGCCAAGAATTGGTCAAGATTTGAAAGGGTGGCCACAACATGGACCAAAGGGCGGGTGCCCTTTGGGGAAAATTTTAACCCCCAACCAAAAGGCATGCATTGTGAAGAAGAAAAAACGTGAGATGGAGAAGAAAGCGTGATCAACAGAGGGCACCGATTTTTTCGCCATGGATGGAGAGAGGGCATCATGGATGTTACAAACACCCTGCCTAATTGATTATGGGGCTTCATTCCCTTCTGTCTGTGGACTCTATCGCCGCCCTTCGCCCGTCAAATGATGCCCTCTTTGAATATCTCTGATTTCAGTATTTCTCTCTCCTCCCTCTCTCCCTTCTAAAGGCAAGTTCATGTGGGAAGAAGAAGGAATAAGAAAGAATGGTGGAGGCTTGTCCGGCATTGATCGGATTGCTTCACGGGCTGGAAATGGTGACTTGTGATCGTCATGAGCATAAAGTGCTGCTGATTTTCATATTTGCAACCATGGACATGAAACCCGAAACACGCAAATAAGCGGTAATTCAATTTTTTCAAAGGAAATTTGAGATTTTATGGCTTTTGATTGATGAAATGTTGTTCATGTGGGCTAAAAATTGTTTATGTTATTGTTTTCCATGAGTACTTGCTGATCATAATCAGAAAATCAAAAAAATATGCATCTTGTGGTTCAAAATAATATACTAAAACACGTAAAATATGGAAAATCAAGGGAAAATGATGTTTTTGGGCATAAAAATAGAGGAATGAATAGGAATACCAACTAAATTTTCAATTTTGCTGCAAGAAGGAACTAAGGGCCACAACCCATAACCTATTTTGAATTTTCAGTAATAAAATAATGCGGAAAATAAGAAAAAATACAAGGAAAATAGAGAAAAATCACTAAAAATAGGGGGAAATGCATTTTGGGTGCGGAAAATTAATGAAAATTAAGAAAAATGTTTGTGAATGTTTGTGGGGACTGAAGCATGAGGATTTTCCTCAGTTCAATCCCACCTTCTTGTTCTAGTGTGTTTTTTCCGCTCTTTGCACATAAAATGATGGCAAAATGCCCTATAAATCTATACCACAATGCAACGTTTGATCGATGGGAGGGTAGAGTGGTTAAAATGTGTCTAAATGTGGAGTAAAATGATAAAAAGATTACTTTTTTGTTTGCATGCCATATAGGTCGGTGAATAATTATAAAATGAGAGCCTAGTAGCACGAGGGTTTCCTCGGTGCTAGGTTCGTGCAACGCCGCATAAGAATGGTAGTTGAAAACCATTGAAAGGATGTTTTTCACATGTGCAAAATATTGATTTCATAACTGTTTGAGCACTTGGCATCCACACTATGCATAAATCATGAAAATATTTAAAGGTATCAGAAATCCTGGATGCACAGCAATTGTTTTCATTAGGACCTTGACCCACATTGAGTGAGAGACAGGACACCCTAAGCCATAGGCTAGTCGCGGGGTCTAGGGGAAAGAGAAGTAAGGACAATGGTGCATTCCTATATACGATTAAATGGTACCTTGAGTGGATTTTGTGTGACATGTTTATATGTTGAGCGATGCATCGAGGGGCCAATCCCCAAGGTGTAGGAGAGTCGCAGAGGGGTGGCGGCATTCAGCCGTTGGAGGACCCCCTATGTCTATGCTTCGTGCCATTAGGCAATGTGTAAGGGACTCCCTCTGAGGAGTAGTGGATGAGAGAAAAGTGGACTACAAACGACGTAATATAAATGCAAGATGTCTAGGAAGGCAATGTATGTGTCATCAGCGCTCCTAGCCACAAGAGGCCGTGGGGTTGTTGAGCGCATGAGATAGAGGTCCGGCTAGTGCATGAGCCAGTGCCGGCCCGTTCTAGGTTCCATCAGTGGTGCGTTTGCCGGGAGCTGCTTAAAAGTGGCGGTCCTCGAATCCTAGTTGTCTAGGGACCAACTTCCAGTTTATGCCAAAGGATCCTGAGATTGATCCGTTATTTAGCGATAATCATCGTCTAGCAAAAATCCAAAAGCAAGAGAGAGACGAAAGAGCTAGGCGACGTGCTGAAATTTTTAGGAGATATTCCCCTAAGCGTAGCGGTGCTGAACCCTTACGAGGGAGTAGATCTAGTGGTCTTGGTGCCACAAGCAGTAAGTTAGGAGAAGGTGGAAGCTCTAGTGCTCCCCTTCCTTCCATAAGCCAGTCTACATCAAGTGCGGGAGGTGTAATCCCACCTTCCCTTATTCCTAGTGCAAATCCAATCCTCGTCATGGCGCAGCCTATTGCAATTCCAGCAAGAACGACAGATTTGCCGGCTCTAGGTTACCCGCTACCCATTTTTAATGGGCTAGTTGAGGAAGATGCGGAACTCCACATTAGGGAGTTTCAAAAGCTGATGTTTAACTGTCGCATTCAAGAAGAAGGACATTTAATGATGTTCTTCAATATGACTCTCAAAAGAAGAGCCGCTATATGGTATCATGGTTTAGAAGCCGGAACCATATTGAATATTGATTCATTTTATGGAGCTTTTTGAAGGGAGTTTGCCCCTGAAAGGGGTGGGCAATATTGGTTGCGTGTACTCAATGTGACCCGCCAAGAACCACACGAGGATATTCGTGCTTATGCAAAGAAAATAAAAGAGGTTTTTCGTAAGTTGGACACCTCTATTCCTATCCCCGCAGCTGCCCAATTGCAATATTTCCTACATGGTTTGGACTTTAATATCCAATTGCAGTTGAGTAGTGTCCCCTTGGGGGATATAGATACTACCATTACACGACCACAAGAGGTGGAATCCCGACTACAAGCAGCCTATGCTTCTCGAGGTAATTCGAATATGGGTTTAGTATTGGGAAACAATATGGCGATGGCCAATGGCAGTAGTGGCCAAGGGATAGCGATGGCTAACCCTAATGGGAGAGGGAACATGATGCAAAACATCCCTTTATTACTAGCTCCCCCTAGCATGTCAATGCCTACGGGCAATCAAATGACTCCAAATGGTGGAGGCCAGGCGGTCAATTCTAATGCCATGCCTGTGGCTCAACAACTAGTGCCTAATCGAATTGTTAGGCCAATGAAACGACATGGTAATGACCAAGGCTATGAGTCGAGCGCTTCCAATGTTCTTGGTGAGGTTAAGGACATGATGAAGCATTATACCGACATGATTACAGAGCAGTATCGACAAATAGCCATTGATGTCAACTTCCTTAAAAAACAACAAAATTTGATAGGAAGTAGATACCCAGATGAGGGTACACCTTCGAGGTTTAGTTGCAAATGGTGTGGTGGGCAGCACTATCCAAGAAATTGCCCAAATGTTAAGTGCGACATCTGTGGAAAATCTGGCCATTTAGCAGCTACTTGCTGGAGTAAGATCAGTTCCCTCCAGCGAGGAAGTCGGCAACCAGGGCCTGTTAATCATCGTGCGCAAGGAAATGATTCCCAATGAGAAGACGGGCCTAAACAAATACTTCAACGACCAAAGACTACAGTGGAGGAGCTACCAAGTGGTAGTGGGGTTAGTTTGATTGAGGCTGTATGCGTTAACGATGCTGAAACCTCTAATCTGCGAGCTGTTCTTACAAGAGGTCAAAAGGGTAGAGAAGCCGACAAGGATAAGCCTGTCGACGGAAACCCTAAACAAGGTGACAAAGGAACGCAAGTTTTGGATCATGCCATGGAAGGGGGACCTTTGAAGCCCATGGAAAGTAAAGCCGATAAAGAACCACCAAAGAAGAAGGTGAAAGTTAAAAAAGAGGCAATAAAGCCGGTTCAGCGACCTAAAGAGCGGATGGTTTGGCGTGAAAAGCGAGCTCTTTCGAACTATCATGAATTCGATTTGGCGAGCTCTCTTTGCGAAGTCAAGCCAGATGTGAATCTTTTACAGCTTATTAAGATTTCCCCAGGAGTACGCAAGGAATTTAGAAAGATCCTACGTACCGGGTATATTGTAGAACCTTTGGGTATTGCGCGAGTTGGTGATGACTGGTTCGAGCATGCTGAGAAGCATTACCCAAGGGTTGCAGCCTATGTCGATGGGATATTAGTAGATTATGCCATTGTCAACACGGGATCATCTGTTAACATTATGAGTTCTGAACTGATGGAAAGGTTGGGTCTTGCGATCCAGAAAGATACCTCCACAATTCTCAGAATGGCAGATGATAGTTTGAGACAGCCGGAAGGCTGCATTACTAAGGTCCATGTCACTGTTGCCAATGTAGAATGCCTGTTGGACTTTAGGGTGATTCGTTTTGCAGGGCGTCCAAGTTACCAAGTATTATTCGGGCGACCTTGGATCTTGCAAGCGGACTGCCAAGTGGATATACCCGCCGGTCAACTAATATTCGGTAGAGGTACTCAGCGTGTGGTGGTTGATGCTTATCCTGAGTCTCCGAAGAGGAGAGAGCTCCTCTATCTTCTACAGAATTGAAGACATTAGAAGATTTATCTGCCAGTGAGACATTGTCGAGTGATGAGTCCAAAGAGGGATCCACCACGGAAGACATCTATCAAATTACTTTGAACGAGCCGATAGAGGGCCAAGATCGTATAAGAGATGCAGATGTTATCGAGCTAAACCTTGGTACGCCTGATGATTCGCGGCCAATCAAATTAGGTTCTATGCTCAGCACAGCAGAAAGGGAGGACTATGTGGCCCTCATCCAGGAATTCCGTGATATCTTTGCCTGGAGTTATGATGAGTTGAGAGGCATCCCTCCTAGTCTTGCTGTTCATACAATTCCGTTGAAAGAGGGCAGTCGTCCTGTACGACAGAAAGTAAGGCGTATGCCTTTCGAACTGAGGGACGGGCTGTTTGAAGAGTTACAGAAGCTTCGAAAAGCGGGTTTGATTTTTCTTGTGCAACACACGGAATGGTGTTCGCCAGTTGTGATCAGAAAGAAGAAGAATAATCAAATCCGATTATGTGTAGACTTTAGAGAGCTGAATAAGCAGACAGTTAAGGACTACTACCCGTTGCCATTTATTGACCAAATTTTGGATCAATTAGCGGGTAGGGAAATATATTCGTTCATGGATTGCTTTGCAAGATATAACCAGATGGCAATTGCAGAAGAGGACAAGTTGAAAACAACTTTTACTACTGTATTTGGTACTTTTGCGTACCATGTGATGGCCTTTGGTTTATGCAATGCGCCTGGTTCATAGCAACGAACAGCAAATAAGACATTCGGTGACATATCCCCTGAAGAGTTGAAGGTGTTTATTGATTACTTAGGGGCCGCCACCGTGAGAGAAAGGCACTTGATCATTTTAAGAAAATGCTTTGAGCGCTATAGACAATTTTGCATCGCTCTAAACCCACGGAAGTGTGTTTTTGGAGTACCTTATGGGCTATTGCTGGGTCATGTGGTCAGTTCGGTAGGAATTGCAACAGACCCCGAGAAGGTCAAAGTTATAGTTGCCATGGGTCCACCACGCACTCCGAAGGAAGTTCATAGCTTTCTGTCTTCGGTTGGTTATTACCGTAGATTGATAAACGCGTTGGCAGAAAGAACGTTGCCGCTTACAAATTTATTGTCCTTTAGCTGTTCGTTTGTATGGGGTGACCCTTGTAAGATAGCATTCGAGGATGTGAAACGGGAGCTAGCAAGAGCTCTTGTTTTAAAAGCACCTAAAAGAGGTGAGGTGTTCTATATATTTTCGGCAGCCACCATGTATAGTATCAGCTGCTGCTGTTTAGCCCAAATTTGGGAAGAGAAGTGGTACCACCCGATTGCTTTTGCTAGCCGGAAGCTGGGGGTATCTGAAATCAATTATACCTACATGGAGAAGTTGTGTCTAGCGATGGTCTTTGGGACCAAGAAATTCAGGCATTATATTCTCTATGAGAAAGTCGTGCTTTATACGAAGGCGGAGGGGCTTCGATTATTGATGAATAAGCTACAGCCGCCTGCTCGTCTAGCGAAGTGGTTAATCACTTTGCAGGAATTTGATTATGAAATCAGGAGTAAGCCACCAAGGTTGCAAGGCATTGTGGAATGTCTAGTGGACTTTGGGGAGCCGAAGGAATCTGTGGTTGAAGGTAGTGACATGGAGTTGTTATTTAAAATAGATACAGCATCTATTTCCTCCTGGTATGCTGCAATAACTCATTATTTATCGACAGGAGAGGCAGGATCCAAATTATCTAAAGCTGAGAGAAGGAAAATTAAGCAGCAAGCATTAAAGTTTACTTTGATCCCAGGTACATTATATCGGCAAGGGGTTGATGACATCTATTGCCGATGTGTGATGCCTGATGAGGTGCCATTCATTTTGGAAGAGTGCCATGATTTTGCTTGCGGCGGCCATTTTGCTGGACGGCTTACAGCACAAAAGGCTTTAAGAGCAGGTTATTGGTGGCCTGCCATCTTCCAGGATGCATTTGCGTATGTCAAGAGATGTGATATTTGCCAACGACATGATAGTCGAGAGAATAGGAAACGACCACTCACCCCTATTATGGCGATACTTCCATTTGAGAAGTGGGGCATAGACTTTGTGGGTCCTATTACTCTGTCGTCGACTACGCAAAATAGGTATATCATTGTAGCAACTGACTACTTCACAAAGTGGTCAGAAGCACGTGCAACAAGGAAAGATGATGCTAAAGAAACTGCTAGTTTCCTTTTAGAGCAGATAATATGCCGTTTTGGTCCGCCGAAAGAATTAGTGTCGGACCGCGGAACCCATTCCCTGAATAAGGTGATCAAAAGCTTGACAGAGACTTGGAAAATCAAGCATAACAAGGCAACCCCATATAACCCGCAAGCCAATGGGCAAGTTGAAAGCACCAACAAGCAGCTTGTGGGCATCCTGTCCAAAATTGTGTCAGAAAAGAAACGGGATTGGGATAAAAAGTTATACGTGGCAGTGTGGGCCTATAATACGACCTTCAAACGAGCCACTGGCCATACCCCGTTCAAGTTAGTATATGGGGAGGAGTGTGTCTTGCCTTTAGAGATTGAGCTGCTGACTATTCGGTTTGCCATCAATCATTCTTTCAGTGATGAAGACGCACTTTTTGAGCGCTTGACGATACTGGCACATTTAGATGAGCTTAAGCTACAGAGCTTATTGCACCAAGAAGTGGCGAAGCGCCGAATGAAGCAGTTACACGACCTCAAAGCCAAGAAATACACCTTCAAGAAAGGACAGCTTGTTCTGTATTATGACGCATGACATGAATTATTTCCAGGCAAGCTAGAGCCCAAATGGGACGGGCCCTATAGGATCGTTAGAATAGGAAAGAATAAATCCACAGTCTTGTTAGCTAACCTTGAGGGGATAGAATTTAAAAATAAGGTTAATCTTAATAAGATTAAACCTTATTATTTCTGATTGCACTAATGCTATGACTACCTTGCAGTTCTGGGAGAGATCGATCAAACATCTGCAAGGAAATTGTGATAGAGGTTGATGGGTCGTCTGATCCCTTATTTAGAACACCCATATTTGAAACAGAGGTATCATCAGGGAAAGCTCATTTGGTGGAGCAAAGGATTTAAGGTGACTGAGCAAGAAGGCGGGACATTTATTTGGGAAATCAAGGTCTTCTGCCATCACTGCCTACAAATTTTGACGAGCATCCCTATTGAATTCAATGATGAAGGAGGGATGGAGCCTACAGTCCACCCGTTGAATATGCTGAATTTTGATTACCATAATTACGAGTAGAGTTCACGATGGCGGGATATGTAAACCCTTTATGGACGTACACCTTGTACTTTGATGGGGCGTCCAGGGGTGCATGCAAAAAAGGAAGTGTAGGAGTTGTCATCCGAGACCCCCGACAACGCATTGTCATGAAGTTAGCTGCTTATCTCAGGGTGAATTTTACCAATAACATGGCAGAATACAAAGCCCTGATAATGGGTTTGAATATTGCAAAGAAGGGTGGTATCCGCCAGTTATTGGTGAAAGGGGACTCTGAGTTGGTTTTAAATCAACTCAATGGGACGTACATGGTACGAAACCCCATCCTTTGCATGTACCATCATACTGCCATAGCCCTGCTAGACAATTTTGATAGAGTGTCTTTTCAGCTGATTCCACGGAATTGGAATCAGTTTGCCGATTCATTGGCTAATTTTGTGTATGAAGAAGGCCTCTTCTTTAATTGTGGCCCTTGTCCCGATATATCTATTGACGGTGAGACAGGACCTGGTCGTTTGTGGGGTATGCTTTCTGAACATGCCCTCTTTGGCAGACGATGGTTGATCTGGGTGATGTAGAGGGTAAGTGAGACTCATCTGCCTTTATTATCTTGGACCCACAGATTGATTAGACCACATGTGATGCGAACACCTCTTGTGATATACGCAAGAGGGATGGGTCATAATTTAATGCACCTAGTTTAGGGCTACGAGCCTCTATTCCCCTGGGAATGGTATGCTTTGATGTCTATCATAGTTGTTTCCAAGAGGATGTTATGCGTAGTATTGTTTGATTTCATTAGGCCAAGAGGGTTGATTCAGTTTTGTAGTGAAGTGTTTCATTTCATTAGGCCAAGAGGGCCGATTCAGTTTTGTAGTGAAGTGTTTCATTTCATTAGGCCAAAAGGGCCGATTCAGTTTTGTAGTGAAGTGTTTCATTTCATTAGGCCAAGAGGGCCATTTCCCTGTCTAGTGCGGGTGCGTTTAATCGGGTTTTTGTTTTAAGTGTTGTGCTGGACAGGTTTCGTGATTCATGGAATTTGGTGGAGCCTGGAGGAGCCTTTGCTGCGATGGAAGCTTCTTGTGGCCAGTCCAGGTGATACCTCTCCTTTATGAGTACCTTTCTTTCATGTTATATGTGTATTTGTCGTGGGGATATATTTTTATTGGGGACCGGCAACCAAGGCATGAAGTCCCAGGTTTAGGCTAAGTATGTTTGAGGGAGGTTGGAGTAGTCATTGCTTCCTGTAAAGACATTGTCAGGCTCGAAAGATCTGTTTTAGAAGGAAGTCCAGTGGCCCTGTTCTGCTAGCCTGCTAGGCAACCGTTCTAGGAGTTCTTGTTAGTAGTGAGGCAGTTCAAGAAGCCTGCCAGAAGTTAATAATGATGATGCCAAGAAACCCTGAACATCCTATAAGATGAATATAAATACGAAGGTGTGTAAAAAGGGGTTCTAACCCCTATCAAAGAAAAGAAGAGGAATGAAAATATATAAGCAATTGATCATTGCCTTGCGAAGGCCTGCTAGGTTCCTGGGGACGAGTCAGACCCAGGGCCGATACCTTGTCTTCCTAGGGGTGGCTTCTTGCTGAAGAATGAATGACAAAACAAGGAAGGTTGGAGCGAAAATAAAAGTGAGCATTAGAAAAGGATTAAGTGTCGCCTTGCGAGGGCTTGGTAGGTTCTTGGGTACCGAGACAGGTCCTGAGACCGATGCCCTATTCTCCTTGGGTCACTACGCTCAGCTCCCTCCTTTTTACATGCCCAAGTATGTCAATAAAATAAAAACCCTAAAAGAAGAAATGTACTAAAAGCAAATACTCCTTGATCAGGCTATAGGAGTCCTCGCCTTGTAGGAGCTCCTAGTTGTGTTGTCTTTAGTTGGTAAGTAGTTCAGACTACCAGTTAGGGCAACCTCTTTGATAGGTTTTTTAGTTTGGCTGTGTTGGAGCAGTTGGTTAGTGACTCACTTCGGATCTTCTATTAGATGATGCTAGGCCTACTCCTTGTGGATGTCATGCCTTGGTTCTATCCAGGGGTAGGGGGAGCATTGTGATGAGTTTTATTATATATTTGTTTTGTATCAGTTTGATGCTTCTTTGGTTGTTTATGTGCAGATATGTTCGTGGATTCGACGGGCTGAGTCGCCCTATCTTGTGGTTGCCAATGAGAGCGGAATTTAGGTGTCGGGAAGTGCTTAAAAATAGCTAAAAATTATGAATATCAAGGGAAAAATATTCAATGTCAAAGGTGGCGGCTCGATCTAGGACGATTTTAAGCATCAAAGTGCTTTAAAGGTGCCCGAGCGACACTTGTTGATTTATCATAATTTCTCAGACAGTCGTGCGGGTTGACACAAGCTACTGGCCAATGCGGGATCCTAAGCCGGACGCCCAGGATTTTTCAGAGCTCGACCGGACGTGGAAATGGCCAAGAATTGGTCAAGATTTGAAAGGGTGGCCACAACATGGACCAAAGGGGGGTTGTCCTTTGGGGGAAATTTTAACCCCCAACCAAAAGGCATGCATTGTGAAGAAGAAAAAACGTGGGATGGAGAAGAAAGCGTGATCAATAGAGGGCGCCGATTTTTTCGCCATGGATGGAGAGAGGGCATCATGGATGTTACAAACACCCTGCCTAATTGATTATGGGGCTTCATTCCCTTCTGTCTGTGGACTCTATCGCCGCCCTTCGCCCGTCAAATGATGCTCTCTTTGAAGATCTCTGATTTCAGTCTTTCTCTCTCCTCCCTCTCTCCCTTCTAAAGGCAAGTTCATGTGGGAAGAAGAAGGAAGAAGAAAGAATGGTGGAGGCTTGTCCGGCATTGATCGGATTGCTTCACGGGCTGGGAATGGCGACTTGTGATCGTCATGAGCATGAAGTGCTGCTGATTTTTAGATTTGCAGCCATGGACATGAAAATCGAAACACGCAAATAAGCGGTAATTCAATTTTTTCAAAGGAAATTTGAGATTTTATGGCTTTTGATTGATGAAATGTTGTTCATGTGGGCTAAAAATATGTTGTTGTTTTCCATGAGTACTTGCTGATCATAATCAAAAAATCAGAAAAATATGCATCTTGTGGTTCAAAATAATACACTAAAACACGTAAAATATGGAAAATCAAGGGAAAATGATGTTTTTGGGCATAAAAATGGAGGAATGAATAGGAACACCAACTAAATTTTCAATTTTCCTGCAAGAAGGAACTAAGGGCCATAGCCCATAACCTATTTTGAATTTTTAGTAATAAAATAATGCGGAAAATAAGGGAAAATACAAGGAAAATAGAGAAAAATCACTAAAAATAGGGAAAAAATGCATTTTGGGTGCGAAAAATTAATGAAAATTAAGAACAATGTTTGTGAATGTTTGTGGGGACTGAAGTATGAGGATTTTCCTCAGTTCAACCCCACCTTCTTGTTCTAGTGTGTTTTTTTCGCTCTTTACACATAAAATGATGGCAAAATGCCTTATAAATCTATACCACAATGCAACGTTTGATCGATGGGAGGGTAGAGTGGTTAAAATGTGTCTAAATGTGGAGTAAAATGATGAAAATATTGTTGTTTTGTTTGCATGCCATATAGGTCAGTGAATAATTATAAAATGAGAGCCTGGTAGCACAAGGGTTTCCTCGGTGCTAGGTTCGTGCAACGCCGCATAAGAACGGTAGTTGAAAACCATTGAAAGGATGTTTTTCACATGTGCACAATATTGATTTCATAACTGTTTGAGCACTTGGCATCCACACTATGCATAAATCATGAAAATATTTAAAGGTATCAGAAATCCTGGATGCACAGCAATTGTTTTCATTAGGACCTTGACCCACATTGAGTGAGAGACAGGACACCCTAAGCCATAGGCTAGTCGCGGGGTCTAGGGAAAAAAGAAGTAAGGAAAATGGTACATTCCTATATACGATTAAATGGTACCTTGAGTGGATTTTGTGCGACATGTTTATATGTTGAGCGACACATCGAGGGGCCAATCCCCAAGGTGTAGGAGAGTCGCAGAGGGGTGGCGGCATTCAGCCGTTGGAGGACCCCCTATGTCTGTGCTTCGTGCCATTAGGCAATGTGTAAGGGACTCCCTCTGAGGAGGAGTGGGCGAGAGAAAAGTGGACTACAAACGATGTAATACAAATGCAAGATGTCTAGGAAGGCAATGTATATGTCATCGGCGCTCCTGGCCGCGAGGCCGTGGGGTTGTGGAGCGTGTGAGATAGAGGTCCGGCTAGTGCATGAGCCAGTGCCGGCCCCGTTCTAGGTTCCATCACTTTGTCTTATTATGATGGCACTCACTATATCTAAGCTTATGCCATTACATCTTCTAGCATTTACTATCATTGAATGCACATCCACATAATCATAATCGATGAGGTCTTTCATTGAATCCTTGACTAGGATGGAGAAAAACTCTTCTTCTTTCATTTTGAAGTATCGTAGTACATCTAACAGAAGAAGGTACTTCACACCATCTACTTCAATGGGTGTCAAGAAGGTGAAGTTAGGTTTGTTAACTGGAGGCTTTTTGAAGAGAATGGCACTGTGAGAGCCAACCCTTACTCCACCACCACTTATCATTTCTCTTGAATATTTATTGGTTCTTTAATCGGCTCTTCTCCCCTAGATGTGATAGCAACCACCTATGGATTTGTATCTTTATTGCTCTCTCTTCTATGGATGTATCCAACACAAGGAAATAAATCACCAATGCACAATCATGCTCCATGAGCTCCAAAGGTGTTGTACTTGGTGTATTGCCCATAGGAATAGTGCATACTTCATGTAAAGGATCCACATGGGTCACCACTTTTTAATGGTTCTTCCTTGCTTGAAGTACAATGAGCTATTCTAAAGGCATGCAAGTCATATCAAATCCCTAGATGGTATATGTGCAGGTAGCGACAATGGTCATAAAGTCTTCCAAGACCTGAAAGGGGGGATCCAACGATGAGAGCACATGTTCAAGGATGAAGTTCTTTGAAGATATCTCAAAGATCTTATCACCCTGGTTAGAGAAGAGAGTTTTATGGATCCAAGCATCAAAGTATATGCAAGCATCCATTGCAACAAGGAGGAGGGATGTAGTGAATGTAAAGAGATGAAGAGAGAATATGTGAAATGAAACAATGAAACAAGAACTAAAGTAGTTCCACCTTAAAAACCCTAATTTTTAAACCATTAAAAAATTGTAGATGATATTTAGTTATGGCTTTACTTAATGTATTTGTAAAGTCCACATGTATATGTAAGCATGTGGATGTGGCAATTGCACGTTTGTATTAGCTATGATCTAGAAGGAGCCCCCTCCCCTCCCTCCTTTATTACATAAGTATGTGCTTGTATATCATATGTCATTAAAAGGATATTATACATTATTAAAATTTTCATTTGTAAATTGCAAAAACACACACTCTCTCTATCAATTAACATGAAAAGGAAGGCACCTTTTTCCCATCCTCGGGTGCATGCTTGGATGTATACATCTTACCTCAATTTAAAAAATGTGTATAAGTGTTCAAAAGAATAAAGGTTAGGGTAGCCATTTCTCTCCCCCGGTGTGTAGTTGGATGCATGCATGTTATCTCAATGTTGTAGCCCCTAATCTTTGTAAAATGCATAATAGGATTGCAATGCCTCATACAAAAATACATCTCACTCCTATAGGCAATGTGGAAAATACCTAATACCACATTAGGCAACTCATAGGAAACTCAAAGATAATGACATAAGAATATCAAAATACATCCTTCAACACTAATAACAACAAATCAGAGACATAAATTAGAGAACATGTGGGAAATAGAGTAGAAACACAAAGAGAATCATGGTGCCACAATTGTCAGATCTCATATATCATTATGAATATCCATCATACAACCAGTCCTCATAAGCATAAGGAATGATCAAAACATAAAAAACACCACAGATAACTCTTTGAAAAGTGACTACCTAACTACACTTTATGAGGCATCTAAATATTGCTTTACATATGAAACTACTAACACTAAGGTTCTAAACCATGCTAAGGGCAAACATAATGCATCAAGCTAGGGCTAATGCGTCCAAATGTCTTATCAAGTGTTGAGATACTTAGTGAGAAAATTATGTCTTAATCATGACCTTGGACCATGAAGTAAGCCACAAAGAGAAACGATAAGTAGTGCCTCTCCAGTAGGATATGTATAACCCTCTACTGTGGTTGCATTATCCACTTAGAAGATTGTCACAAAACATAGGCATACATAGCATAAGTATGATGGAAAATACAAATTCTAATAGTGATAGGGAAAAAACCTCATGAGCTGTGAGGCTCATGATCATCATCGTGCAATGATGGATTGTTCCAGTGCATGCTGCTATTGTGATACAAAAGGTATAACATTAACTTCATGAAGTCTATTAGATGTGAGTTTCCTTATCTTAATCTGCTAACAAATATCCTACAGTTCTTTAGTGATATTAGCCTTCACAACATCATAATCTAAGGACTGATTTTTACCATTTTCGTGCTTCTTGATACTTTGCAACTTAGTAATCATACCTAAAAGTATATCATACTCAACCCACATTCCTTCAAGCTTCTCCTTAAGAATATCCTTTCCATGAATTAAGTCTTCCAAATTTTTTGAAACAAAAGATTGCTACAAAACTGCATATGGCCAAGAGATCACTTGAAACATTCTCCCAAAAATGGAAGCCCACTAATCATGCATAACCCTAACCAATGCATACTTCATAATAGGCAAGTCTTTCTGCATAAAAATGGAACCTTCTAAGTTCACCTCTAAATCATTCAAAAGTTTCTTTTCAACCTTTAACAAAGGCTCCAATCATGCATCTAAGATAATTATTTCTACTTTCAGCTTAGTATTTTCCTGTGCTACTAAATCAATCTCATTTTGAAACCTATCATGCATAGTGGCTATTCACCCTTTAGATGCAACCGAGGATATCTCACATTTTGACAACATATCACCATGCTCATCAATCTGTTTTCTCAATGTTTCCACTTCACTTGCATGCAATTGCTTCATTTTTTCTATTTCAATCATCATGGTATCCCTCTTTGTCTTCACAAAAGACAAATGTTGTTGTAATGAATGAACCACATCTAATTTGACTGCACCACATGCATTCATGTCAAGCATAAACTTCTGCAAACCAAACATAAGAGAACATGCTTCCTCAAGACTATGAGGAACATAACCTACAACTAATAATTTTTAATTACTATAGATAGCTTCTCCCTATTGCATCAAATGTGATTTCTTAGGCATGGCCTCCATCTTCACTTTAGAAAATTGGACCTTTGTTTGCATACCCATGATGACAACCTCATCACAAGTCATTGCAAGGTAATGATTATCTACTCTTTTATTTTTCTTCTTTTCTTTTTTGTTTTAAGAGTTAGAAACCTTTTTTACATACCTCTATATTTTTATATTTCATATATATTCATGATTCCTCTTCCTTTTATTTTGGCATGCTTCTCTAACTACCTCACACTAATAGGGTTTCCTAGAAACAATTGCCTAGCAGGCTAGTTGAATAGGGTCACTAGGACTGACTTCTAAAAAAGTTCTTAGAGTGCTCAACAATGTCTTGGAGGCAAACACTTACTCAAACCTCCCCAGACACACCTAACCTAAACTTTGGGACTTCATGCCTTGAATGCCAATCCCCAACAAAAGGAAAAAAAAAGCCCCACAGGTACATATAACCATTCAGCATAAAGTAAAAGAAATCATAAAGTAAGCATATCATCTGGACTTGACCTCAAGAATCATCAGTGTAGCAAGAAGCTCACTCCAAGCACTTTGTCAAACCTATCTAGTATAGTACTAAATAAATATTATTAACTGCACCCGCACTAAACAAATACATGGCCCTCTTGGCCTAATGAAATATAACATTTCACAACAAATGAGTTGGCCCTCTTGGCCTAAAGTAAAAAACCAATATAGCTTATACACAACCCTCTTTGGAGTGGTACTGACATAAAAGAGGAATCCTAGCCCTAAATTACATGCATCAAATTATGACCCATACCTTCTACATATACAGTAAAAGGGGTACGCATAAAATGTCATTTGATCACCCTATTGGTCCAAGATAACAATGGTAAATGGATATTGGCTACTCTTTCATTACCCATACTAACCATCATCTATACCATATAAAGCATGTTCTGATAAAAGTCCCCATAATTGACCAGGTCATGTCTCACCATCAATGGAGATATCTAAACTAGGACCATAGTTGAAAAAGAGGTCTTCTTCATAAGCATAATTTACTAATGAATCAACAAATTGATTCCAATATCGTAGAACCACTTGAAGAGACTCTATCAAACTCATCGATCAAGCTCATAGTAGCACGATAATACATACAAAGAATGGGATTTTCGTACTATGTACATCCCATTCAATTGATTCAAAATCAAATGGGAATCTCATTTAACTAATAACTGGTGAAATTATCTTTCTTAGCAATATTCAATCCCATAATCAGGTCTTTATATTCAACCATATTATTAGTAAATCCTACCCCAAGGTAGGTAGCTAATTTCATCGTGATTCTATGACGGGGATCTCTAATGACTACCCCAATACTTTCTTTCTTATTTGGACCCCTAGATGCTCCATCAAAATATAATGTATATGTCCATAAAGGGTTCATGCATTTGGCCATCATCGGCTCCTTTATTCATAACTATGATAGTCAAAATTCAGCATATTTAGAGGATGAACCAAAGGCTCTGTCCCACCTTCTTCATTGAATCCAACAGGGATGCTCGTCAAAGTCCTTAAGCAGTGATTGTAGAAGACTTTGATCTCCCAAAAAAATGTACCATCCTCTTGGTCAATCACTTTATAATCTTAAGACTTCCATGATGGTATCTTTGTTCCAAATATGAGTATTCTAATGTAGGTTTCAAATCATTCCAACCTTGATGTGCAAGACAGTTATCTCATCAGTATGCCTAAAGATAATAATGTTTAATATTTTTTAGAATAACCTTGTTTTCAAACGCCACTCCCTACAAATCTACTAATAATATTGTGGGCTGATTTTTCTTGATTCGAACTATTTTGTAGGGACCATCCCACTTAGGTTCTAATTTCCCAGGAAACAACTCCCTATGTGCATCATAGTATAAAACTAACTGCCCTTCCTTGAAGGTATAATTATCTTCTTTTAAATCATGAAGCTAATTCACTCAATGCTTAGCTACCTCTTGATATAATAGACTATGCAATTTGAGCTCATCGATGTGTGCTAAAGTTGTAAAATGCTCAAAGAGTGCATCTTCATTCCCTAAAGAATGGTTCATTGCAAATCCTATAGTCAGTAACTCCATCTTTAGGGGTAGTATGCACTCCTCGCCATGAACTAACTTGAGTGGGGTGTGATTGGTAGCTCCTTTAAAGATCGTATTATACACCCACACAGCACATATAGCTTCTTATCCTAGTCTCATTTCTTCTCTGATACTATCTTCAATAGAATACCCACAAGTTGTTTATTGGTACTTCTAACCTGCCCATTTGCATGTGGATTATAAGGTGTCATTTTCATGTGTTTAATCTTCCATGCTTCAGTTAGGCTCTTAATCCCTTATTCAAAAAATGGGTTTCATGGTCCGATACTAACACCTTCGGTGACGGACCAAATTGGTAGATAATCTACTCAAGGATAAAGCTAGCAGTTTCCTTGGCATCATCCTTCCTCGTTGCTCATACTTCTCACCACTTTCTAAAATAATCATTTTCCACTATGATATACCTCTTCTATGCAAAGGATGATGGGGTAGTAGGGCCCACAAAATCAATGTCCCACTTCTCAAATGGTAGTATAGCCATTATAGGAGTCAGCATGCACTTCCTATTCTTCCTACTATCATGTCTTTGAAATACATCACATCTCTTGACATATACAAATGCATATGGAAAATGGATGATCCACCAATATTCGGCTCTTAAAAGCTTTTTGTGTATTTAACCATCCAACAAAGTGTCCTCCATGTTAGAAGTCTAAAACAGAGATAGAGAGGGGTTGGACTCAACTGTGTAGAGCAATGAGCTCTCACACATTTCTTCAATTCTCCCATTCCACACATCACTAAAGAGAATAGTTACAACTTAATGTCTAGGACCATTCACTCCAAACAGCTAAGTCCTAACCACCAACTTATTTAATGTCCGCATCATGTAGTACAGCTGGACAACTCAAGTGTCGGTTATGGTCATACCAAAGATAGTAGATCGAGCTTGAAGTCTTAACACTCCCCCTCAAGCTCAAGACAGCATCTGCACAACAAGCAGCTGTCTAAAAACATTGAACTTATCTTTACCCAAGGACTTGGTAAAGATATCCGCAACTTGCTCATCAGTCTTTACATGCATGAGATCAACTCGTCCTATAAGAACCATCTCTCTGATGAAGTGGTATTGTACCTCTATGTGTTTTGTTCTGGCATGATATATTGGATTCATGACCAAGAGTACACTACTTAGATTATCGCATAGTAACTTCACTGGAGCATCTACTTGTATGTCCAAATCAGCCATAAGCTTGAGCAGCCATGAAATCTCACATGCTGCCAATGTAGCACCCCTGTACTTTGCCTCAGTACTACTCGACAAAGCAACCATAGGCTACTTCTTGCTGCTCCAGCTAATCACGCCACTACCAAATCCAAAAGCATATCTACTCGTAGATCTATGATCATATGAGCATCCTGCCCAATTTGCATCCTTGTATCCAATGAGTTTCAAGGGCTTATCTCTGACATAAAACAGCCCATTCTCTACAGTGGACTTAACATATCTCATAATGCATCTAACTGCATCCAAGTGCGGCTTTCTGGGCTTTTGCATAAACTAGCTTATGAGCCCTACATCATAGCTCAAGTTAGGCCTAGTGATGGTCAAGTAAATCAGACTGCCAACCATCTGCTTGTACATAGTCACATCCTCTACTTCAGCTCTAGTGCTCATGTCTAGCTTGACATTCTGATCAAGAGGTGTATCCAATGGTTTGCATTCAGCCATGCCATACTTCTTCAGCATTTCCATGGCATAGTGCTTCTGCATCAGCCATAAACCATTTTCAGCTAGAACTACCTCAATGCCCAAGAAATACTTCAGTTCTCCTAGGTCCTTCATGTCAAATTCAAATTTCAACATCTTCATTACATGTTGTATGCCCAAGTCATCATCACCAGTGATTATCAAATCATCAACATATATGACAAGCACTACCAAGCCACTGTCAGTCTTCTTTGTAAATAGGCTGTGATTAGCCCTACCAATAGCAAATCCCAATCTCTGTAAGTAGTTACTAATCCTAGCATGCCAAGCTCTTGGCTTCAGCCCATACAATGCTTTTTTTAGCTTCCATACATAATGCTTAAAATCAGGGTGAACATACCCTTCAGGCTAAACCATATAAACATCCTCTGCTAAGTCACCATTAAGAAATGCATTCTTAACGTCCATCTGCTGCAATTTCCAGCTTTTAGCAGCAGCCAAAGCAATCACAGTGCATATGGTTGCCATCTTGGCAACGAGGCTAAATGTTTCCTCATAATCAAGTCCATACCGTTGGGCATATCCCTTAGCAACCAGCCTGGCTTTGTACCTTTCCACACTGCCATCCGACTTGCATTTGATTTTGTAGACCCATTTGCAACCAATGGCCTTTTTCCCTTCAGGCAGTGGCACAAGACCCCGTGTCTTATTTTCAGCCAAGGCATTCATTTCTTCGTCCATAGCTGCACACCAGTTCTCATCTTTCATTGCTTCAGCATATGTACCTAGTTCTTTGATCTCCATCACTTTTGTCATGTAAGCATAATGCTTTGCAAAGTAGCCACTGTATGCCAACCTATCAACAAGGTATCTGACCCTCTGCAAGCATCTAGGCTGTGGTGCACTGCTCGATTCCCCTCTCTCATGAGGCAGAATGTACCTGCTCTACCTTGTGCCAGGCATATAGATAGTCGAAATACCAAGTTCATTGTCTAAAGTGTCAGCAAACTCATATCCAGAAGTCATTCTACTAGGTGTCATCATACCATATGCATCCTCAGTAGCTTTCTCTTTTCCTTTGCTGTCCAAGACATCATATCTCCCCCTAACTGACATACTGGTGTCAGTGGAACAGTGAGCTCCTCAATCTCCCTGTCCATGGAGATACTGTCTAACTACTAGGTCCTGTCATAGCAGTGCTCTACTGCAAATCAACTGTAGATACATGAGTGGAAGGCATATCCGATGGCACTGTAGCCGGTGATACATACCAAGAACCCATCTCATCAAAAATAACATCCCTACTCACCAAAGTCTCTTTGATAGAGGGATCGTAGCATTTGTATGCCTTCTTCTCCTATGAACACCATATTGGGGAATATGGGAATTTCCCATAAGTTTAGGACAAGTGGTCAAATCTTTGGATTTATCGTAACTTGAACACTATAACTCCAAATCAAGCGCTCTATAGCTCAATAGATTCCATTTTTCAAGCGCTTTCCAATGATAGGTCACATCATATGGTTTTGAGAAACTTATAAGCATGTTATCCGGGTGCCACCTTTTTAGTATTCAAAAAATGGGAATTGGGAGATTCCCAAACTCACTAATATTGTGTTTATGAATATCCAATGAAAACACACTTATGCACTTTTGGATCCAGCTTCTTCCTTTTCTCATCTGGAATGTGCACATAAGCAAGACAGCCAAAGACTTTCATGTGACTTACATCCGGCTTATAGCCATACAGCCTCTCAAATGGTTTCATCTCATGATTACCTATAGTGGGAGTTTGATTCAAGATATACATGGCTGTCATAACAGCCTCAGCCCAATAATAGAGCGGCATCTTCTTCTCATTCAGCATGGCACGAGCAGCTTCCATCAAGACCCTATTCTTTCTTTCAACTACCCCATTCTGCTGAGGAGTATAACTGCAGGTAAGCTTCCTGTGTATGCCATTTTCAGCCAAAATTTTATCAAACTCATTTGACACATACTCCCCACCACCGCTATCTGATCTCAAGCAAGAGATATAGCAGTCAAATTCATTTTCAACCTACTTTTTAAACTACTAAAAAATAGCAAAAACCTCATCCTTTGTCTTTAGAATGTAAACCCAAGTATAGCGACTGTAATCATCAATGAATGTCACATAATACTTTGAGCCTCCCATAGATGCATTATGGGCTGGCCCCCAAACATCAAAGTGCACTAACTGCAATGGACATATATTCTGCCTTACATGTCTGACAAATGGCAACCTGGATTGCTTACCAAACTCGCAAGCATCGCATACGTGACTAATATATGAATATTAGAACTTGGGTAAACCTATAACAAGCTGTTTTTTTTGCATAATTTGTAGCCTTTGCAAATTCACATGCCCCACTCTCTTGTGCCAAATTTCCAAATCTCTGATAGTGCCAGAACCATGGGCAAACATAGCTGAATTCAGCTCTGGCAATGTAGCATCAAGAGTAAACATTCTGCCATTCATGTGACCACAAGCTATCAACTTGCATCCATTGCCAAACTCTTCAATAAAGCAGCCATGCTTATTGAATCTAACCTACAAGTTATGCTCCGTCATCTAACTGACAGACAGTAAGTTCTTCATAATCGAAGGAACATGCAATACATCATGCAAATTTTCTTTCTGCCATCATGAACCACAAGAGGCACTTTGCCTTTATGTTCAATGCTATGCTGCGTGCCATCACCTATACAGACATAGCCATGTTTTTCAACCACCATATCAGTGAACCAATCACTGTGAGGGGTCATGTGGTTCGATGCCCCTGAATCAATATACCAAACTGCATCATCAGTGGATTTTTCAACAGCCCTATCTTTTACATACTGCATGGCAAACAATCTATCTCCTGAAGTATCATCTGCCTGACTAGACGTAGCAAAATGTCCATGCTATTTGCCCTTCTGATTGCCTTGCTTCTTCCAGCAATCCTTGGCAATATGACCATATTTCCCACAGTAATGACAATCCTTATCCTTATTAGAATTGTCAAATGGACGATGTTGTTGCAAGGAGCCTCTACCTCTAGGGCTAGATCTCCCCTGCCTCTAAAGTTTCCACCACCTCTTACATTCGATACCTGTTGGTTGTTATTGCCATAGGATGCATTCTGTTGGCCTCCTCTGCCAGATCCATAGCCTCTACCTCGGCTGCCACGACTGCGCTGATTCAAATAAAAAACTGTATCCTTATTTTTAGAACTGCTTGACCCTGTGTAGCCAAGCCAAGTTTAACTCCTCATGTATAAGCAATGCAACCAGCTCATTAAAATTAGGCATTTCAGCCCTCACAGACACAGAAGTGTCAAAAGACTTATATTCAGGCCCCAAACCATTCAAAGTCACAGCAACCATGTCTTCATCTTCAACCTGTGAACCAATAGATGCCAGCTGATCCGCAATGGTCTTAACCTCCGTGACATAATCCTATATAGATCTGCTCTTTCTCTCCATATTGTTGAACTTCTACTTCAATTGTATATCTTCCTGGCACTTGTGGTTGTGCCATAGTACTTGACCAAAATGTCCCATGCATTCTTAGGAGAGGTGCAGTTCATTATTTGCATTACCATGGCATCTGAGATACATAAAGAGAGCCAGTGCAAGACTCTACGAGCTCTTTCTGTCCAAGCTCGGTGTAATCGTCTCTGATCAACCGTAGGTCGATCTGGGAGCTCAGGTTCAGCTTCCACTCTAGTCACGAACTCCCAGTAGCCTTTCCCTATTAAGAAGTTATTCATGCAGAACTTCCATATGGCATAATTGTTACTATCAAGCTTTTTCCCCACTATCTAGGTTATATTTTCAGTCCTCTCTGCATTAGCCATATTATACCAGACAATATTTAGTCACTGCCTGACTTCCTGCAAGCCAACAAGTATGACTGACCAAGTTCAATCCTCAACTGTTTATGACAATTTTTTGCAATTAATTGTAGTAAAAAAACAAGGTATTTCAGCCCAATGATAGCTCAAAACAGTCCACAAACAAGTGGTCTAACCCGTAGGTATAACAGTCAGTACATAGACTTTGCAGGTACTGTAACTTTGTGTCATGCAAGCTTACTGCAGTGAAGAGAATACGCAGTCTGAAACCTGCAATTTTTCAATACCAGCAGTGATTTTACTGTCAAAAAACCACTTTAAATCATGTCATACATGCTCCAAACTTTCCCAGACATTTGCTAATATATGTAGGAAACTATACATAGTCATACGGGCACAAAACAATGCATATCCAGCAAGTACAAGTGACATAAATCTGCTCACAGATTGTATACAGCCAATAACCTATCAAACCAAGATGTATTTCAGCCCAATAGATCCTCAATCCACTTCATACATATGCCACTGTGTGTAGGGATCAATACATAACCATACGGGCATTCGCAGACTCTCTGTCTTCAAGTAGTAATGTCAAAAAGTACATGGACTATTTATGACCATCCAATACACTATCAAAGCATTTGTTCTCTGATTCAAATTTCAGTTTTAAGAGCCTTCAATGCTCATAGCATTCAAGAATCATATCCCGTACCATACAACTCCCTGTAGGTAACAAAAGGCATGTATTTCTTCAAGTCAATGAGTATATGTTATAGACAATGAATGACAGTTTTCAGCCAAGTAAATACTCCCAAATCTGAGTATTTTTGTAAAAAACCATCAGTTTTCAAGCATAATATCCAATACATATGTTTACATAGCATGTATGTGCTCCAATAGGTCCTTTTGAGCATGCCAAGGAGCAAGGAGCTCTTGCCAATGTGTTGCATATGCTATGTATACTTTGTATACAGCAGTTCAAGCTTCTGTTCTAGGTTTGTAATTAGTTTGCAAAACTCCTAGATGAGCTCATGCTCATGTACCAGCATGCCAGGGTGATAAAGTGCCTTCCAAAGAGTGCAACCAAGTTGTAGATGACTTAAGTACTGATCACTACCTTCACAAGAAGCCGTGGGGGTTCATTATGTCAGTTGGCGCAATCACACAGACTGCCAAGGAGTATATAGCAACAGCATTTGATCTTCGTACTGATTAATTCCCTCTCTAATGTGATCAATGGCACCTCCAAATGCTCCAGACAAGAGCCAGACAATCCTCAACCAATACTTGAGCCAAATGGAGACCTGATAAGCCAATGCATACCTTCAGAAAGACAATGGCAGATAGCCCTTGGAGCCCCAAGAGGAACACCCAGGAAAATGGAATTCTCTTACAAGAAAATCTATCTTGTAACATCAACAAGCTTGTTTATCATGTTTCATATAATCACAATGAAGAAAAGAACACCAGGCACAACAAATCTTCATGCAGCATCATGTAGATCTCCCACGGTTTTGATAGAATCAACCATATTCTTCAATATCTTCACAAAATCCATCAATAAAACAAAGAAAGCAAAGGAATACACTATCTTTGAATGGAAATACATCACATAGTATTCATCTTCAATATCTTCATAGTCTTCTCTCTCAATCTCTCATATACAATCACTCTGTTTGAGTAGAATTGGCTATCTCTGACTCTCTCTCTCTCACTCCCTCAATAATACATCATATCCTCACTACAATCTCTCAAAAATCACTCTCAATAATCCTTCTTAGGTCGTGGATACCCCTCCCAAGAGGTATGTCTGATATGAAGAGTCACCAGAGCCACTACAGTGTCCTTTCATAGCTCACTACTGTCACTTCACTCTAGTCTTTACTTGAGTCTTCAGCAGCTACTTCTTCCACTTCCTCTAGCTCTTTTGCACTTGTATTCACCTCTTTCCAAGGCTAGAAAACTTTCCCAAGCTACACTCTCATCCATCAGAACACATACAGAAGCATACAGAACAGTCTACAGAACAGTACCAGAACAGCTACAGTACAGAACAGAACAGAGACAGAAGCTCTACAGAAGATCTACAGAAGGTTATAGAAGATCATCAAAACCTCATAACTCATTCTCAAATCATTCCAAACTCTCACAAACCATTCAATAAACTTTCACAAGATCTCAATCTTCATCAATCAATACTCCATCCCTCCTTACAGAAGACAATCAGAACAAAACAGACCAAAACAGACCAAAACAGAACAAAACAGAAGGTATATAGAACCTATCAGAACATCACAGAACCACCAACAAACATCATGAACTTCCAAAACACCATCATTATCATCCAAAACACTCTCAAACCTCTTCTAAACCAATCAATCATCTCATAAAATCAACCATTCAGCTCTCAAAAACAACAAAAATCAGCCAAAAAACAAGTCATTTCAGCACTCAACATATCCCCACACTTAATAAGGAAGCGTCCTCGCGACCCAGGAAAAAGGGAATACAAGTGCATTAACAAGCTCAACTTTGATCTTCAATATCTTCTCAAAAAGAATCCATCCACCACGACCCCAACTTATAACTTGTTTTTAATATAAAAATACAACGAAAGGAAAACCCTTTATACATTAACACCTCTTAGCAAACTAAAAATCACAACAAATTTGTAAAGGATATAAAAGTTTGCTTCTTCTTCATCTGCATCTGCTTCAATTCTGCATCCACGAACCCATCACCACAATTCTCCTAAACATAGCTCACACACGAAATCCAATAGGAAACCACCACGTTCGTATTACATAAATAAACTCACAACACAAACACTACACACAACACAACCATCTGAATGACTCCTCCAAAAAGAGAGTTTTTCATTAAAAAGCTTCCACCATACATTGGAAAGGTATCAATGAAGATGGTCCCTCTTAAAAGATTGATGTTGTCGGAAACGATCCATAGATAAGGATTCATCTAGAAAGTTTTTGGGAGGATTTTGAAAAAATTGGAGACAGCACATCCTTTCCAACAGGACCAGGTATCTACTAGGCAAACAGAGGCCATGAAAATACAATATATCCAGCTGCTGGGAATCAATGCTTACATTGACATTCATGCACAACTTTGGAATAGGCTTGGAATCATTATGAGAGTGCCTATACATATACGCCAGGTACCAAGCAAAGTGAGCAATTAATCTCACTGAGGGATCTGCAGACTGTGAATACTGCTGGGCAAAATGAACATAGTTCTGATAAGCTTGACTGGAAGCTGTCCATTCTCCTGGAATTACTGGCCAATTGATCTGCGGTCCTATAAAGCAATCATCCGAACTCCATCCCCTTCTTCTGGAAATTTGATTATCAAACCCGTCACAGTCACTAACCAACTGAGGTGGTTGAGATATGGAAGTGTTAGGAGAGGGTAGTGGAATAAGGAAAAGTGGATGTAGGGAGGGATAGGAAAAATCATAAAAGGAAGAAAAGGTTAAAGAAGGAGTGGCAGAAATTTGTAAGGAATCACTAAGGAACGGTGTTAACTGATAAATAGGAAATGTGGAGGGTACATTAATGGAGGGAGAAGGATAGGGTGGAGAAGGGGAAAATACCCTATCCTCAATAAAGGAACAATATGTAAAAATGGGAACTTGAGGGAAAGATGAAGGTTGGAAAAGAAGGGGTAAAATAATTGTGGAATTAGATTGACAAGGGGAAAGATATATAGCATAGCGGTGAGCCATTTGTTGGTAATAGAGGAGGGTAGGAACAGAAGGTCCTAGAAGAGATTGTCTATGATAGCCATCAAAGAAGGTAGCATCAAATGGATTATGTTTTGAAAGATAGGCTAAGAGATCCATCCTCAGTTGATTAGTACTCTGGGCAAAGGTAGGAGCTGTGTTTTGTCTTTGATTTAGGACCACAGAATCAATCATGGGATGCCACGAATTATCATGACAATCAGCCACTTTGGAGGAATAACTTTGAAACATGTCAGCTATGCGCAACTCCAAATGGTTGACATACAAAACAGCCTGTAAGACCACATCCCCCACATACCATGCCATATCCACCTCATCTGGAATTAACAAGTCTCCTCGTAGATACATGTACGACATCAACATGGTATCTGGCGTAACAGAATCCTCAAACACCATTCTGACTACCTCTGTCAACAACTCAGCAGACCAAGTCCCACTCCAGCCATCCTCTGGAAGAGGTAAATCCATCGTGGAAAGCTTCATGTAGAAGACTAACTTTTGTAAGTGGTAGTGGACAAAGAAAGAATGGTCTGGTAGAACATATTCCTGAAACTGCTCAAAGGTAGACCATAACAAGTCCATTCGGGACTGCAATCTTTCCACTTCATCTTGGAATAGAGGGCACAAAGTAGCCTGTCTCTGAAGAGCAGCCAAGTCCTGCTGTGAAAGAGAAGGAATCAATGGAACATTAGGGCTTGGAGGAACAGAGCGGGACTTTGCAAGTTGATCTTGCAATTGCTGGATTTGGGAGGCTTGGTTTGCCACTGTGTCATTGGCCATCTGTAAAGCTGAAAGTTTGTCATCTAAGATAGCTTGGAATTCCTGTGATTCTCTGGACATCCTCTCCTTGTCCGCTGAAAGGCTAGTAACCTGTGATTGAGCCTCTAGTAACTGGATCTTCAAAGAAGAGATCTCATCGCTTTGGGTGGCAACCAGTTGGGTTTGCTGTTCCATTTGCTTAAATAAATCTGCTAGGGTATCCTTAGCAGAAGCTAACTCGGAAGTTGCCTTATGCAACTGGTCCTCAGACTGCATGAGCTCTTCATAAAAAGACGCGTACAGCTGTTGAACATAGGCTGTCACTGACAACTCAATGGAACTTTGAATATCCTTACAGAGGAAAGGAATGGCGTCTCCTGAAACTAGATTGTTCAGGGAGGGAACTGAGATGTCCAATGATCCTTCTCGATGTGCTCTGAACAGGTTAGTACAAGTGAGATACCCAGGGAGTTCACTGCCAGAGGTAGCAGGGATAGGTACGGAAGGAAGTACGGAAGGAGCTTTATCCGCTACCCTCTTCAAGCGTTTGCGCTGTATGACCAGGGGAGGTGGAGAATCATCATCCTCTATGTCAATAGGTTCTGACTCATCTGAAGGTGGAGGAGGAGGGACTGAATCTGATGGAGGAGGTGGAGGCACAGTCTTCTGTAAACCTGAATAGGTCAAGAAGGCAGACAAATATGATCCATATGTGACATTGGTAACATTACCTCTGGTGACTTTAACGAAATGCTGATCCATTTTAGTGAGGAGGTAAGTGCTCCAATCAATAGCAACTCCTTTTAACACCATCCTGGAAGCTGTGAAAAGCTCTTTGGACAAGTACTGGGATGGCGTTTTGGCAGGCATAAACCTGTCCTGAAGAAACTGATAGATCGTCTTCCATACGGGATCAGTGATCATGGAAAAAGAAACTCCGGAAGAGTTGATCACCTTCTTAACATCGAGGATTTCCCTTGTCTGCTTTTGCAACAGCTTTAGAATCTCTTCATTAGAGAAAAGCTGACGAGTGGTCACAAAAGGTTCACCTTTGAAGGGTAGAGACAAAGCCTTCCCTAAGCCTCGAGGTGTCAAAGTCATAGAAATTCCTTGGACTAGTCCTGTCTTCTTGCTGTAAGAGGCCAGAAACTCATCACATAACGACGGATCCTCTGGAAGCAGGGGAAACGAAGTAGCCACAAAAGCAGCAAGTCCTGCCTTCGTGAGAGGCTCAAAAGTAAGTAGGGAAGAGTAATCCCTACTAACTAATGGGACGTACTGGATAGGGGGAGGAGCATGAGAAGGCGCCATTCAGATGGTTACACACACACCACAAACACAGACAATCAAGGAGAATGCCTGCAAAGCAACAAACAAAAACCAAGGATAAGAGAATAACCAAACAAGAAAACGTGACTCGACCAACTAACCCCAAGCAAACCACATCCTAGAAAAAAAATTCGACATGACCTTGAGACAAATGCGACCGAAAGCTTCATGCGATGCATCAGACAAACACCCAGAACCCCGTATCAGGCAATAAAAGAAAAAAACTGCATACCGTACCCTTAACCGTAACAAAGACAGTAACTCAAAACAATACCATATCCGACACATATCAAGACTACATCGATGATAAACCAGGACTGGACCAGGAAAATAACTCTAATGATTGCGCATACCCATCCCACGAAACGGTTCATTAAAAAAAGGAATTAAGTGCAGTGAGGGGGAATTAATTTAATGAAGGGTTGATTTGAATAAATTATTAAGAATGGGTGAATTTTTATTAGGTGATAAACCTTAGCAAGAAAACGGCGGTTCCTTATTAGAAATTTAATTACCAATTATTAGGTGAAAACGGTGCGTTAATTTGAATCCCGACTTCGATACCCGACTGGGTCTCTAAATGCAAGTTCATTGATTACAAATTAAGGTGATGTGGAGCTCTTTTTTGCCAGCGCGTGCTCTTGTGACGGCTGGTTCATTTTAAATAAAAATTAAAGTGCCTCTATAGCGCACGTAGCGCGTGCGAAGTGAACGGCTGGTTAATTTTAATTAAAAAGTATATGTGTGTTGAGCGCGAATGCGCATGGAAACTGTGGGTGAATAAAAAGTTCATTTTAACAATTAATTTGTGATTAAGGGGAAAATAAAAATAAATAAAACACATAAAATAAATACCTGGAAGGGGTGTGTATGTAATGCAGAAATGCGCACGGAAGAGTCTCCCAAAAGGAGTGAATCCAATAAAGGAAAAGGAAAAACCACTGACGAACAACAAACACAACACCTTAGTGGATGTGTTAATTTGGTTTGAGTTGGTTTTTTAATTGTTTGTAATTTGTGATTATTTATGGTTGAATAAATGGAAAATGATCAAGGGAGGTGAGGAAAATTTTTTAAAATTTTTTAGAATTTTTATTAGAATTTTTTACTATTTTTAAATGAATTTTCTACATTTGTTGGCAATTTGGGGGTAAATTTAGGAAATGTGTAATTTTCAGAAATTTTAGGGTGGGTAATTTCTAGCGGAAAACTTCCCAAAAATTGGCAAAAAGCAAAGGGAATTTTTAGAAATTTTTCTGAATTATTTTGATGGGAAAATTAATGTAGAAATTAATTAAATCATATAAATCATGTTAATCGGATAAGTAAGTTAGAAGTAAGTCAATTAAGTCTGGTTAGTCTGGGTAAGTCATGTTAGTCGGCCCAAGTCAAGTCAAGTGAGGTTAGTCAGGTTGGATAAGTCAGATAAGTCCAATTAGTAGAAACTAACCTAAAGGGGGTTAGGTAACCTAATGTGGGTTAGGGTTAGGGTTAGGGTTAGGGTTAGAGTTCCTAGTTAGGATTAGGGTTAGGGTTCCTAGTTAGGGTTAGGGTTAGGGTTCCTAGTTAGGGTTAGGGTAACTAAAGGGGGTTTAGTTAGGTTAGTTTTAATCTTGAGTTAAGTTAGAGGTTAACTGAAGTTAAGTTAGTTGTTAACCTAACCTAGGTTAGTTTTAACTTAACTTAGGTTAGTGGCTAACCTGGGTGTGGTTAGAGGAGGAGGAGGTGGTTAGAGGAGGAGGTGGAGGAGAAGGGGGCGGCGCCGGCGAACGACGGGAGAGAGGGCGACGGTGGCGGCGCGGTCCACGCAGTGGCGGCGTCCACAGCAGGCTCCAAAGGGCGGCGGCGAAGGGAGAGAGGGCGAGGGTGCTGACAGGCGAGCGAGGCAACGCCTGGAAGAGGCGGGCGGCAGGGCTGCAGGGTAGCGGGCAGAACCAGGGCAACTGCAACTCGGGCGGGGCGTAGGCGCTAGAGGAGGGCGGTGGGGAGGACGTCGAAGGCACAGGGCACAGTTGCGTGGGGCGGGCGAGGCGGGCGACGGCTGGCGAGCACTGGGCGGCCGTCGACTGGCCCTGCGACACGGGCCACAAGGCGGCCGACGACTGGCGAGCCGGGCGGCGACGATGAGGAGGGCAGAGGCGGCGATGATGAGGAGGCGATCGCGCAGTCCAGAGGCGGCGAGGGAGGGCAGGTCGGCGGCGGGCGACGAGGAGGAGGGGAGGAGAAAGGAAGGAGGAGGAGGAGGAGGAGGAGGGAGGAGGAAGAAGGAAGAAGAGGGAGGAAGGGTGAAGAGGGAGGGACGCAGGGACGCAGGGAGAGGGAGGTGGTTGGAGGAAAGGGGTCGGGTGGTTGGGGGGAAGGGGTGGGCAGGGCCAAGGGGGTGGGTGAGGGGAGAATAGGGGAGGGGTGCCCATGGGGGGTGGGTGAGGGGGGAATAGGGGAGGGTAGGGCCAAGAGGGTAGGGGGTGGGCAGAGCCAAAAGGGCGCGTACCCCCGTCCCGCGCACGTGCGCGGGGCGGGGTAAAAAAATTTGCCGTGACGGGATTGAAATGGCGTTGAGATGATGGTACGGGTCATGTGGACACGACCGGGGCGCGTGGAGAAGCGTAAAATCGAAAAAGGGCGCGTTCACGCGCAAGACGGACGTGCGAATTCACGTAAAAATAAAGAAAAATTAATAACTCCCAATCCGGACGTCAAAACAAAATAGCGTAAAAACAAAAAGTGGGCAGGACGGCATGCAGAAGAGAAGAAAAATATATGACGGAGATTCTGGGAGGGGTAAAAGACGGTCACGTGCAAAAAACACAAAAAATGAACCAAAAAACGCAATTAAAAATTAATATTGAAAAATCCGTGCATCGGAATGAGGTGCAAAAAAAAGGAAAACTGTACAGAAAGATGTGCCCGACAATCCTATCTCATCAAAACATGATTCCGATGGAGATAAGACGCGTTCACATGGGAAAAACCCAAAAAATAAACCCAAAAATGGGATCGGAAATTAATATCGGATGAACCGTTCACCGGAATGACATGCAGTAAGAAGGAAAAATGTCTGTAGGAAGGAGTGGCACAGGGTTATCATGTTAAACCGCAGTTCCGGTGGAAATAGGAGGGATTCACATGTAAAAAAACTCCAAAAAGACGCCCGAAAACTCACTGAAAAATTAATAAGTAAAAATCCGGAAGTTGAAAGAGGGAGGAGGAAAAAGGAAAAAGGTGGGAGAAGGAACAGGGGACATGGCTGTCAGATCAAATTGGAATTCCGATGCAAACAGGGCAGGTTCACATGGAAAAATAGCAAAAAGACGCATGAAAAAGTCGAAAAAAAACCGGAAAATTAATAATGGACAAACCGTGTATCGGAATGAAGCAGAGGAAAAAGGAAAAATGTCAGGGGAAAAGTGGTTGGCAGGGCTAGAGATCACGGTTCCGAAGCAAGCAAAGTGCGTTCACATGGAAAACCGGCTAATTTGCGCAAATGCGTCAAAAATTAATAACTCAAAAACTGTGCACCGGAACAAGGGTAGGTAAAAAGGAAAAATGGTCCGTTCAAAGGGAGGAACAGGGCTATAAGGTTGGATTTGGACGTTGGTGAACATAGGGTGCATTCACATGGAAGGACCTCAAAATCAGGGAATGAAGAAAAACTGCAAGGGAACAGCCCCAAGGGTGGGTGGAACATAACCGGGTGGGTGGGAAGGGACCCCAGCAAGGTAAAAGCAAGTCATGGCATACATACATGAACAGGTTAAGGCATATGCAGAAGGGTATGCAATGTAGACGCGCAGGGACGCGTCCCCACACTTAAGACCTTAACGGATAGGGTTAACCGAGCAACAGGGACCTAGGACCACGCCACAGACCATCCATTAATGTCCCCACACTTAAAACATGACTGTCACGAAGAAACAGAAGTGGGAGGGTTAGAAAAACTTGGCCCATTTCGTCAAGAATCAAGGTTGAGTATCGATGGCACGTCCAGTGTGGTTGTCGGCGCTGGAGGGACCAAGACATCTTCTCGGCACACGTTCGTCATGGCAGGGACCACGCGGCAGCACCCAGGGAGGTAGCTGGTTGAAGGAATCGCAGGAAGTTCGTTGTTGATGAGGAATATTTCACTCAACTCGCAGTCACGCAATTGGAATGAAAGAACAGTCACTCGCCCCATGACTGATATCACTCGAGGAATAATGATGGAAACCCATATCTCATACCCGGTTTAGAAATCGACAAGGGGGAATGGTGCAGAAGGAGTATGCCAAGGTGCACAGTTGATGGTGCATTAGTGCATCCGACCCGTCTGGCATAAGTGCAAGGAGGAAGGCAAGGGAGCCTTACAGTGCAGTGTACAGAACAGGGTGACATGTCTTGTGTTGACGGTAAAGACCTATCCCGTGGGTGCACAGGGAAACGGGAACATACCTGACTCCAAGTGTCATAACGTCCCTCAATCTCACCTCTCGGTAATTGATTGAAGAAACTCCAATCACACTCAACCCACCCTCTGTCTCACTCTCTATTGATAGATACAGGAGGGCAGCCTTTTCCTGAAACCCATTGATGTAATCCTCACAGTCACTTGTGCAAAGATTGTATGCCTTGTGTGCATTTGATGGTGCAACAATGCATCCCGCCCTGTGCCGGCATACGGTGCGAGAAGGAAGGCCAGGGAGCCTTATGGTGCAGTGCACAGAACAAATTGTGCTTTGTGCATTGAGAGGCCCATCCCGTGCGTGCAACACTTCATTCACACTTCTCACCTCTCATTTGATTTGAAGGAAAAAGACTGGCCTCTCGACCCACCCTCTGTCTCACTCTCTGTTGATAGTTACAGAGGGCAACCCATACTCACTTCCCCATCCGGTTAGGATGAAAGCTCACATCACTCGATTGTTTATCGATGAAGATCGCATCATCAATTGTTGAAGAGGCGTACCCAGGGAGGTAGCCATCAAATCGAACGTTGTGTTGAATAGGACATGTCATCTGCTAGAGGACAGTTAAACGCGCTGCAGAAAGACCCAGGACATAGCGTACCAAGGGAGGCAGCTTCGGAATTGGATCCTGGAGATATCAATTAATGAATCCACTTTCTGGACTGCTGGGTGTTACCACCTTTTCCACAGCCAGCTTCTCGCCCAAGGGTATTTACCACCTTTTCTTGGAACGAGGCCTGCTATGACAGGGAATTGCTTCCTTTTCTC
Organism: Lygodium microphyllum; assembly: GCF_053477565.2. Taxonomy (NCBI): domain Eukaryota; kingdom Viridiplantae; phylum Streptophyta; class Polypodiopsida; order Schizaeales; family Lygodiaceae; genus Lygodium; species Lygodium microphyllum. The sequence continues at coordinate 115,607,132 of NC_141144.1, forward strand.
TCATAACAGATTTTTTTTTTCTCTTTTTCTTTTTTTTGTTTTCCCCTATTCCCGAGGGTGTTTCCACCTTTTCTCGAAGAATAGGTCGGCATGACAGGGACCTAAGTCCTTTTCTCCCATAACCGATATGTTTTGTTTTTTTTTCCTTTTTTTTTTTCTTTTTTTTTTTCAAATTGAGCAAGGGAATGGTAGAACTACCATTTGTCAGAACCAACTTCTCCACTGTCGTTGGTAGAAAATAGAGGATAAGAGATTAAGGCTGGAAGGGGGAATTGAGGGGACAGAGGGTTGTGTCCACTTCATCAGGAGTGATTGAAGAACGACTATCAAAAGTAGCATCATAAGAATTACAATGTCGCGCCAACGAGGGAAAGGATCAAGTGTCCGTAATTGTCAAGATCCCCAAGGAGGGAAGTACTTCTTCAGGCGATATCCATTGATCAGAAAGGGATCATCAGAGCTATCAACGGTCTGCACTTGGACAGAGCCATTAGGGTTGACTGCAAGTACCTTATATGGGCCCATCCACCACTGTTGAAGCTTGCCAGGAAGCTTGCCAAATCGTGAATCATAGGCTAGGACCAAATCACCTTCTTTGAACTCCTTGTGCTTGATGAAGCTGTCATGGTAAGCATTACGTCGAGCTTGCGTGGCTTCCATGCACTGGAGAGCCATCCTACGAATTTCGTCCAAACATTCCAGGTGCAGGAGATGGCGTTGCAGTGAATCATCGTCCCCCAAACGCTCTTTGATAGCCACTCTCAAAGAGGGTAATTCCAGTTCAACAGGAAAAACAGCTTCTGTACCATACACCAGCTGGAAGGGTGTCTGTCCTGTTGCTGCTTTATGGGAGGTTCTGTACGCCCAGAGTGCCTCTGTAAGTCGATCGTCCCAATCACGACGATGTGCGGCAATCGTTCTTGTCAGAATCGAGCAGAGGATGCGATTGGTGACTTCGACTTGGCCGTTGGCTCTGGGGTAATAAGGAGTGGACTTGCGATGGCAGATCTTATACAACTCTGTCAACTCCTCCATGACTTTGTTAAGGAAATGAGTGCCTCTATCACTTACCAGCTCTAAAGGACTGCCAAAACGGGTGATGATATTCTCGTACATGAACAGGGCCACGCTGTTACCATCGTCCCGCTTTAGGGCTTTAGCTTCACACCACTTTGTGACATAATCCGTACATACAAGGATGTATCGGTTCTATTTCCTTCTGGTGGGAGGATCAATCGGACCTACGAAGTCGATGCTCCACTTCTCAAACGGCTTCAAAGGAAGGATAGGTTACAGTGGCATGGCACTTGTCTTGGTGGGTTTTCCCATTCTTTGACAAGCATCACATCTTTTACAATAATCATAGGCATCCTTACGAATGGTAGGCCACCAATAACCTGCTAGCAGAGCCTTCCTGGCTATAGCTTCTCCTGCAAAGTGACCTCCACATGGCTCGTCATGGCAAGCCTTCAGAACAATCCCAATCTCATCTCCTGCAACACATCTTCTGAGCACTTCATCTTTGCCTTTCTTGTACAGTGCACCACCTAGCAGGGTATAGGGGGCTGATTCTAGCATAAGCTTCTTCCTCTCCCGACTAGAAATACTAGGAGGATACTGTTGGGTTGCCAACAGATTGGCAATGTCTGCATACCAGGGAGTTACAGTTTCTACCAAGAATAGGGAAGCATCAAGGAAGTCTGGATCATCTTGCTCCTCGTCTGCAGTTTGTGGGATACGCGACAGATGATCAGCCAGAACATGGGAACGACCGGGCTTAGTAATCACCTCAAAGTCGAACTCCTGGAATAAAAGGAGTCATCTCATCATTCGTCCTTTCACCTCTGCTTTGTTCATCAAGAAGGACAGGGCCTCATGATCCACATAAAATTTAAAGTGGGTGGATAGGAGATAGTGGCGAAACTTCTCCAGGGCAAACACCATTGCCAAGCATTCCAGCTCTGTCACTGTATAGTTCCGTTCCCTATCAGTGACTTTTCGGCTTGCGTAGTAGATCGGTTGATCCAACTTCGAGGAGCCCTTTTGGCAGAGGACAGCACCTAAACCTTCAATTGATGCATCAGTGTGTACATGGAACTCTTTCGTCCAATCAGGAGGTTGCAGAATGGGTGCCTCTATCAGACACTGCTTCCGAGTGTGGAAGGCTTTGTCACATTCTTCTGTCCAAGTAAACTCTGCATCTTTCCTCAGGACCTTGTGCAAGGAGGTTGCCTTTGTCGCAAAATGGGCTATAAACCTTCTGTAGTAACCCACATGGCCTAAGAATCCCCTCAACTGTTTGAGGTTGGTGGGTGCTGTCAGAGCTGCGATCTTTTCGATCTTTGCAGGGTCTGTTGATATCCCTTGTGCAGAGACAATGTGGCCCAACAGGTCTCCAGAAGAGACCCCAAAGATGCATTTGTCGGGGTTGAGGGAAATCCCATACTCCCGGCATCAGTCAAAGCATTGTTCCAGGTGCTCCCAATGTTCACGGATCGAACTATAGACACAGAAGTCATCCAAATATACCTCAATGAAGTCGTGTAGATGATTTTGAAATGCAGCCATCATGACTCGTTGGAAAGTAGCAGGGGCATTGCAGAGTCCAAATGGCATCACTCGGTAAGCGTAGGTCCCCCATTCTGTGGTGAAGGTTGTTTTGGACTGGTCTTCTTCTGCGATTTGGACTTGGTTGTATCCACTGAATCCATCCAGAAGAGAATAAAGCTCATGTCCTGCCACTGTGTCCAAAAATTGGTCTGTGAAAGGGATAGGAAAGTGATCCTTCTTCGTCTTGGGATTAAGCTTTCGGAAATCCACACATATTCGCAATTTGCCATTCTTCTTGGGTACAACCACGATGGGTGAAACCCATTCACTATTTGCCACTGGATAGATGAACTCGGCTTCCAGAAGCTTCAGCAGCTCCGCTTTCACCAATGTGGAATAATTCGGATTCATTCGCCTCTGTCGTTGCCGTACTGGCTTGGCATCAGGCTCCAAGTCAATATGATGTTGACATATTGTGGGATCAATCCCCTTTAGGTCTTTGTAGGACCACGCAAACACGTCCAACTTTTCTTTCAACAAGTTGTACAAGGTTGACAATTCCTCTTCTGGGAGACTTCTACCCACCTTCAAGTGGCGTTCAGTGCCTTCTGCATCCACAAAGGTTAACTGCCTTTCACCTTCTACTTCACGGATGAAGGTCCCGCGGACTGCTTCTGGGTACAGATCCGCCTCCTTCAAGGGAGTGGTGTCCTCTTCTGATGTCCCACTAGAACCAACTTCTTCTTTTGGTGGAGACTTAGGTTGCTCCTTGAGATGTTGAAATGGGATTAGAGCTATTTCGGGTTTGGTTTCAAGATTAATTACCTCTTGGCTTGAAGACTCCTCTTCTGAAGATGACACATCCAAGAACGTCACATAACAGGGACCCTCTGATGCCTGTTGGGTTAGTTGGATTAGTGCTTGTTGGCACAGTGCATCATCATCATCTTTTTTTAGCAAGGATGGGTTAGGACGGCATGAGCCACTGTTGAAAGACGGCTTGTTCTTCTTAATCCATTTCTTATAAAGATTTTGTATATGAGAATATCCATTTACCAGACCAAATGGTACCATCACCATTCTATCCCATAGCATGAGCTCGTCTGTTTCTGATGCTTCTGGAACTTCTTCTTCAAATGTATCGTCTTCAGGTGGGATAGACTCTTCCGTTTCACTTTCATAATCTTCTTCGTCCATATCATATCCATCCTTTTCTGTCTCTGTCTCTGCTTCTGCTTTTGTCTCTGCTTCTGCTTCTGTCTCTACTTCTGTAGGAGCTCTGTAACAGAAGAACAGATTCTCTGTTTCCTCTTCTGCCTCTGTCTCTGTCTCTGCTATGGCCATATAACAGGGAGAGCAATACATCCATGCTTCTATCTCACTGTCAGAAGTGATTTCAGAAGTCATTCCTGGTTCAGGCAGGAAGTATTCACCCATTGATAATGGCTTGGCATCTTTTGGAAGTCGGCTTACAGTATCCACTGTTAAGGAATGTGCCACTGTTTTCTTGGGAAGGATCTGTTTGACAGCATCTTCATCTGCTGATGTTCCATCCGTAGCCTCATTAGGGGAGTCAAAAGATAATTCCAAGGAGGTGGATCCATGTCATTTTTGAGAACCATACAGTTTCAGCACCACTTTGTTGGGTCCTCTACCCAAGGTCAATGTTCCTTTGAACCAATCCGTCCTTGCTCGGGCTTCAAAAAGCCATGGTCTGCCCAATAACAGAGGATAGGATGTACCATAAGAGTTTGGCTTTACCACCAAATAGGTTAGCCAATAATCTTTCCCAGCCACTGTAGTCTTCACATATGGGAGAATGCCCAAAGGCTTGATTCTACTCTGATCCGCCAGTCTGATGAGCCATTGGGTGGGTTGCACACCTTGTAAGCCTAGATCCTTCATTGTAACATCCGTCATAATGTTTACTGATGAACCACCATCAATCAGTGCATTTGAAATAAAGCAACCTTCTATCCATACGCCAGTCTCTCAAGTACCCGGATCTAGGAAAGCATTAGCCATATCCACTTCTTTTACAGGCTCTGGAGCCTTGTTGGGCTTTGTTGCTGTTGAGGGAGCAATCCTTAAGCCACGTCTTCTTGTCAGTATACTTTTGAACCTTTTCCGGCAACTGGGAGACAGCATCAATAATTGTCGGAATGTGAGGTTTGGTCTAAAGGTATCTAGATCTCTAACTAGATCGTATTCCTTAATAGAATCCACTGGCTTCTCTAACCGGTTAGGGAATGGGGCAACACCCATTTTCATTTTCCCTCTTTCTTTCAACAAAGGAATTACAGGAACTTCTTCTGCCACTTGTGGCACTTCCTCCTCTTCTGTCTCCTGGACCTCTGGTCCTATCTCTGTAACTGTCTCTGTAACTCTCTATGACACTGTAGTGCTCTGTACGGCACTGTTAGGCTCTGTTCTGTTCTGTTCTTCTGGTGGAAGATTGAACTTCACTATTCTGGCAGGAGGGTTATTTTCTTTCTGGACAGGTGGTTCCTTCTGCTTTGCACGCGTGATGGCAGCAACTTCCAATTCCACCAAATTGGATGTAGGCTCTTGGGCCTTGGCCGAACTATCAGTAGCACTGTTTTTCACTGGGGCTGGGCTTGGACTGACCTTCGAGGATTTGGACAATTTGGTGAAATGTGTCCCTTTTCTCCGCATATGTAACATTCCACTTCTGATCTCTGACCACCGCCAGACTGTCTTCCTCTGTAACTTTGAGAGGGAAATCTTCTGGGTCTGAAATTAGGACCAAACTCTCTAGGATTGGGTCCAATATCTTGCGTTGTCATTTTGGATTCCAACAAGTTGAATCTTGCGTCTTCTTCCTTCCTTCTCCTATCATGCATCTCCTTCGGAGAGCAAATGTCCTCGGTATGGTTCTTCCGCAAACAGTAGGAACAGAAGGCCCCAGGAATAGTTGGTTTTCGTGTACATTCGGTGGCTAAATGGCCTGCTTGATGACACTTACCACACCAAGTATTTGACCGCATCACATCTCTTCCTGCTCCTGCAACGTTGGATATGCTCGCGGTATTCACTTTCAACGTCTGTAGTTGCTCTGTAATCACATCCAACTCCTTTTTGATGTTTGCAACTGAGTTGGATAAATAATCCTTCAAGCTTTCTCCTCCTGACGTACTGGCATGAGGGTTTTGAGGAGTTTCTGTAATCACTACATAAATTGGTTGGGCTGGTACAAAGGGGTCTCTGTTCTGGTTCTGATTCAGTCCTCCTGTTTGAACTGTTGGCTGTTGGCTCCAGTTGGTAGGATTCCACTGTTGCTGCTGATTTGGCATTGAGGAAATTGGTTGGGACCATTGTTGTTGTGGTTGAACCATCATTTGAGGCATGGATTGTGGCCACTGTGGATTTGTTGCACTGTACTGTGATACCGGGGACATCTGTTGGTAAGGGTAGGGAACAGTCCCTGGAACTGCATTTGGTGGGTACATCATTCCTGGCATCAGAGGAGGTAGGACTCCTCTTCCTGAATTCATCGCCAATCTATCTTCCACTTCATCGTACAGTCTTGCACCTTCTGTTGCAGCTTGCAGGGTGGCTGGTCTTTGTAGCTCCACAAACTTACGGACTTCTGGTTGTAATCCTCTGAGAAACACCCCCTTCTAAATGCCATCATCTAGATTATGGTTAGTCCATCTCTTCAGGATGGATTCCATTCGTGAGACATAAGCTTCTACTCTTTCTCCAGAGGATTGACTTAGGTTCATAAATTCCTCTCTCATCCGCTCTTCAAAACCTTCACGCCTGAATTTAGTGAGGAAGGCCAACTTCAGGTCATCCCATGTGCCAAAAGTTCCTGCTGCTTGTCTCTCATACCACTGAAATGCCGCGCCCTTGAAAGTGGCGGGGAATATTGCTAACCAATGCTCAGGGGTTCTAGCATTGTTAGCCACACATGCTACCATAAACTCTGCTACATGAAGATCAGGGTCTTCATTGTACTCTCCCTTAAAAACTGGCAATGGGACTACATCCGCTGGCCTGTCATCAATATTTCCAGGACGGATTTGGCTTGGAAGTGGACCTCCAGCAGGAGGAGGAAGGGCTTGATGTGCCATTGGGACTTCTGTAAAGAGTTCCACAAGGGCGTCAAAGGCGGCTTCTGCTGCTAGCTCGTTCTCAGCCTTGATTTTTTCTTTCTCTCTTCTCACGTACCTTTGGACTCGTTCTAACGCTTGCCTCTTTATTGCGTCATTCATCAGGGGGTTGGCTCCACTAGGTTGTTAGTACTCCACAGAGGGTTAACAGAAGTCTTCAGTCTCTGGAGGACTCTCTTGCCAACATTTCTTCTACTTCTTTCTTTTCAACGTTCCTGAATTCTGCTTTCATGCCACTGCACAGGGGAAGATATTCGGTTCTGAAGGTGTCAAAATGCATACGTCTAAGCATTGTGGTAGTGCCATCATCATTGTAATGCCAGCTTCTGATGGTCTCAACAGTGTATGTTGTGAAAAACACTCTGTCTACCAACTTCCAGTGGGTTGCTAATTGAACAAACAGAAGATTATCAGTACACCAAGCATCCCATGTATCTTGCTGTTGAGCGTCCACGAACAAATTCCAACTCTTTTCCTTCTTGTCCCTGTGAACCTCTACAGACCAAGACTCCTGAAGATTCTTCACAATCTCCCACTTGATGTTGTCTGGAAACTTCTCAATGAATGCCAAATCTTCCATGGATAGTCATTCTCTCTGTTTCTGCTCTTCAGTTTGTTCCCAAACAGTTTCCCACCAAGATGCAAGTTTCTGCTGCTTCAACAGGAAGAGGAAACTGTCCACCACATAAAGCATGCATCATAATGGTGATGTGTTTCCGCCATTGTGGGATGAACTTCTTGTGGAAAGTGGCTTTGATTATGAGGAATTCCAACTCTTCAGTGGAAGAAGGAACTTTACAAACATCCATTGAATTCTTCTCTTCTTGGCAATGCCATTTCCTTCATTTTCAGCCTCTTCTGGTGCTTGTTGATGGCAAGTTTCCCCGGCTGCGCACCAAAAACATGGAGCCCCAAGAGGAACACCTAGGAAAAGGAAATTCTCTTGCAAGAAAATCTATCTTGTAACATCAACAAGCTTGTTTATCATGTTTCATATAATCACAATGAAGAAAAGAACACCAGGCACAACAAATCTTCATGCAACATCATGTAGATCTCCCACGGTTTTGATAGAATCAACCATATTCTTCAATATCTTCACAAAATCCATCAATAGAACAAAGAAATCAAAGGAATACACCATCTTTGAATGGAAATACATCACATAGTATTCATCTTCAATATCTTCATAGTCTTCTCTCTCAATCTCTCATATACAATCACTCTGTTTGAGTAGAATTGGCTATCTCTGACTCTCTCTCTCTCACTCCCTCAATAATACATCATATCCTCACTACAATCTCTCAAAAATCACTCTTAATAATCCTTCTTAGGTCGTGGATACCCCTCCCAAGAGGTATGTCTGATATGAAGAGTCACCAGAGCCACTACAGTGTCCTTTCATAGCTCACTACTGTCACTTCACTCTAGTCTTTACTTGAGTCTTCAGCAGCTACTTCTTCCACTTCCTCCAGCTCTTTTGCACTTGTATTCACCTCTTTCCAAGGCTAGAAAACTTTTCCAAGCTACATTCTCATCCATCAGAACACATACAGAAGCATACATAACAGTCTACAGAACAGTACCAGAACAGCTACTGTACAGAACAGAACAGAACAAAACAGAGACAGAAGCTCTACAGAAGATCTACAGAAGGTTACAGAAGATCATCAAAACCTCATAACTCATTCTCAAATCATTCCAAACTCTCACAAACCATTCAATAAACTTTCATAAGATCTCAATCTTCATCAATCAATACTCCATCCCTCCTTACAGAAGACAATCAGAACAAAACAGACCAAAACAGAGCAAAACAGAACAAAACAGAAGGTATACAGAACCTATCAGAACATCACAGAACCACCAACAAACATCATGAACTTCCAAAACACCATCATTATCATCCAAAACACTCTCAAACCTCTTCTAAACCAATCAATCATCTCATAAAATCAACCATTCAGCTCTCAAAAACAACAAAAATCAGCCAAAAAACAAGTCATTTCAGCACTCAACAGCCCTTCTTCTCTTTTCAACCTTGCCAAGTCAGTCTTCAGATCTTCTTCCCACATGCACTCCACAGAGCCCAGTCATGGGTGCTCTGATACCATGGTAGAAGTCTGAAACAGAGACAGAGAGGGGTTGGACTTAACAGTGTAGAGCAATGAGCTCTCACACATTTCTTCAATTCTCCCATTCCACACATCACTAAAGAGAATAGTTACAACTTTTAAGGTCTAGGACTATTCACACCAAATAGCTAAGTCCTAACCACCAACTTATTTAATGTCCGCATCATGTAGTATAGCTAGACAACTCAAGTGTCGGTTATGGTCGTACCAAAGATAGTAGATCGAGCTTGAAGTCTTAACACTCCACAAGTGGAGTCATGACACTCTTCCAAGATAAATGAAACCTCATTAGGCATAACACATTGGTGATAAACACCATCAACTCCTTGCCGATATAATGTTCCTGTAATCAATGCAAATTTCAAAGCCTGCTATTTAATTTTCCTCTTCTCAGCTTTGGACAAGCAGCTCCAATCTCTCCTATAGATAGATAGTGCATTATGGTAGCATACTAAGATGAAATCAAATTTGTATCAATTTTGAATAGACCCTCAAGGTCACTACCTTCAGCCAAAATTTTCTTCGTCTCCTTGAAGTCCACAAGACATTCAATGATGCCTTGCAACTTTGGTGGCTTACTCTTGATTCCATATTCAAACTCCTACAAAAGTGATTAACCACTTTGCCAAGTAGTCATGGGCTACACCTTATTCATCAGTAGCCTCAACCCCTTTGCCTTCATATAAAATACCACCTTTTCATAGAGAATGTAATGCTTGAATTTCTTTGTCATGAATACCATTGCAAGGCACAACTTCTCCATGTAGGTATATCTCGGATATCCCCAATTTATGGCTAGCAAATGCAAATTGGATAATATCACTTCTCCTCCCAAATTTGGGCTTTAAAAAAATGATGCTATGCACTGTGGCTATTGAAAATATATAGAAAACCTCACCTCTTTTGGGTGCTTTCACTAGTTTGTGCTTTACATCCTCAAAAGATACTTGATATGGATCAATCCAAACAAATCGATAGGTAAAGGATAGTAAATTTTGCAACTCATCAAATATTCCTTCCCTTAGCTCAAAATGCATACACCTCACTTTTTGTCACACAAAGTGGTTACCTTCCTTCAAAGGAATGGTATTATGCACAGCTAAACTGGGAGGAATACACCTCAACTCATCATAGCTCTAGATGAAAATGTCACAAAAATCTTGGAGTCCTTCCTTTCTTCCAGATTGAGCATGGACCCTAATTTAATTGGTCATGGATCATCCGATGTACCGTAGCTCGATCATATCCGCGTCTCTTATTTTATCTTGAGCTTCTATTGGCTCATTTAGAGTCAGCTAGTAGGCATCCTCTATAGTGGACCCCTCTTTTGATTTGTCACTTGACAAAGACCCACCATCAAATGGATCATCTAATGCATCTAATTCTAACGAAGATAAGGTACTGTCACTTTGAGGAGATTCAAGATATGCACCCATTATCACACATCGGCATCTCTAACAAAAATCAGATGACGAGCGGGTATATCAATTGATAGCTAGATTGCAAGATCCATGGCCTTCCTAACAATACTTGATAACTTGGCTGCCCTACAAACTTGATAATCCTAAAGTCCACAATGCATTCCACATTAGCCACAGTTATGCAGACTTTGGTAATATAACCCTCAAGTTGCCTTAAATTGTCATCCACCATTCAAAGAATTGTGGAGGCATCCTTTTGGATTTCTAGTTCTAATCTTTCTATCAATTTTGAACTCATAATATTGAGGGAGAATCCCATGTCCACAATGACATGTTCCACTAATATGCCATCAATGTATGCTACTACCCCCCTTGGGCAATGCTTTTCAGTGTGTTTAAACCAACCATTTCCTACCCAAGCTATTCCCAACAGCTCAATTACATACCCAATGTGAAGAATCTTCTTGAACTCATGCAATTCTAGAGATAACTTGATCAATTGCAAGAGATTCACATTAGGATGATGTACCTCGCAAAGAGAACTCACTAAATCAAATACATGAAAGCTAGCAATGGTTCTCTTCTCCTGCTAGACCATTCTTTCTCTTGGTCATTGAATACGCTTTGGCATCTCTTTCTTAGCTTTTACCTTCTTCTTTGGCAGCACCTTATTGGGATCACTTTTTCCATCAACTGCTTTTAAGGGACCAACTTCCACATTAGAGTTAAGGACTTACATCCCATTATCATCCTGTTTAGGGTTTGTCTCAACAGGTTCTACATTATCCTTGTCACCTTCTTTAACATTTGGTCCTCTTGTAATGGTTTGTGAATTGGAAGTCTTAGTGTTGTGTGTTAACATGCATAGCTTTGATAAGGCTGACACCACTACCCACTAGGCAACTCCTCTATGATAGCTTTTTCTCTTTGTAGTATTTCTTTTTTTCCTTCATCTCGCTAAAGGTTATTCCTTGTGCTTGATGATTTATTAGACCTGGTTGTTTACTCCCTTGCTAAAGAGAACTAATCTTACTCTAGTAAGTACTAGCTAAATGGCCAGACTTCCCACATATGTCACATTTGACATTATGGCAATTTCTTGGAAAGTGATGACCGCCAAACCACTTACAATTGAATCTTGATGGACCACCTTCTTCAAGGCATTGACTTCCTATCAAGTTCTACTACTTCTTTAGAAAATTAACTTCTTTAGGAAATTAACATCTACAGCTATTTTTATGTGTACTATTTTGTTATCATATCGATATAATGCTTCATCATGTCCTTGACTTCGCCAAGAACATTCGACACACTAGACTCATAGCCACGGTCATCCACCTATTGTTCAATCGGTTTAATCAATTGATTAGGGATCGATTGTTTTTGCTATTTAATTGAGAGGACATTAGGGTTTGTCATTTGGCTTCTATTATTTAGTGGAGCCATCTGACTAGTTATCGACATAGTCACATTAGAAGGAGCTACTGACATAGGTACACTTCGTATTATGCTTCCTCTCCCATTCAAATTGGTCATGACTATTTCTTTACTCCCACCATTCAACACCAAATTACTTCCAAGCCTTAGACTCGAATTTAATTTTTCCATAGAGGTGTAGGCCAGTTGCAATCACGCATCTATGTCCTATGCTCGTGTAATACCAGTATCAATGTCGGCAAGAGCAACACTACCTAACTGCACCTGCATATTAAAGTCCAGCCTTGTGCAAAAAGTACTATAGTTGAGCAGCACAACTAGAATGGGAATATAAGTTTGTAGTTTGCGAAACACTTCTTTCAGTTTCTTGGTATACCTCATACATTCTCAAGAGGTTCTTGACATGTTATATTGAGAACATGTAGCCAATACTCATCGCCTCTTTGTTCAAGGGAAAACTCTCTTTGGAAGGCCGAAAAAATAAATCAATTGTAGTTATAGTTCCAAGTTCTAGGCTATGATACCATATTGCAGCTCATCCTTTCAGAGTCATATTAAAGAACATCATCATATGTCCTTCATCTTGTATTTGACAATTAAACATTAACTTTTGGAACTCATTAATGTGGAGCTCTACATCTTCCTCTACTAACCCATTAAAAATGGGTAGAGGGAATCCTATAGCTGGCAAGTCTGGCGTCCTTGCAGGGATTGCAATGGGTTACACCATGATGACACTAGATTAGCTAAGGGTCTTTGAACTATTTCAATTGTTATCCCAATCATAGTGGGCCAAATGACTCGGAGGCGGGAAGTACTAGAGCTTCCTCCTCCTCCTAAAAATTTACTCGTAGAACTAGGGTTGCTAAGACCCCTCCCTTGTAGGGATATCACCATGTAGCACATACACAAGGAGCACCCCTTAGTTGACTACTGCGACTCCACTACAGCTCTCCTACACCTTGAGGATTAACCCCAAGATGCATCGTTCACACATATGATACATATTGTTCTATTTTAATCGATCATTCTAGGAGATAGTTTGTATCCTCACTTTATTAGTACCCAAAGAAATGAACATACTAAACCCTATAGCTTAGGACTTCTCACACTCTCAACATAGGTCAACATAAATGCAATGCAAGAGTGGATAATCTGTGGTGCTCAACCATTTTATTTATTAAAAACAACATTGTGACAGTGCACAAATAGTTCCCTTCATGATTTTCATACTAATGCATTTGCTTTGTTACATAGGGAATAACTATGAGTATACTTATACTATTAAACCCTTTAACCTTATTGTGGCCTATACCTCTAGGGCAAACTGGAATCTAAGTCTGGGTGCCGGAAATACTTTAGCATTGACAAATGGAGGTCAACGGACACCCATGAGTACTTCCAGTTGGGAGAGGAAGCATAATTCAAGATGTTCCCATGTTGCCAACTCCCCCTAGTGGTGTGGCCATGCCTATGGCTAGTCAAATGGCTCCACAAAATTTAGAGGCCAAACAATAAATTCTAATGTTATTCTAAGGAATCAGTAGACAATTCCCAATCAAGTGGTTAGGCCAATGGAACAATAGGTAGATGATCGTAGCTATGAGTCACGTGCCTTGAATGTCCTTGGCAAAGTTAAGGATATGATGAAGCACTATAATGACATGATCACTGAACAATATAGGCAAATAGCTATTGATGTCAATTTCCTAAAGAAGCAACCAATTTTGATAGGGAATCAACGCCTTGAAGAGGGTGGCCCCTCAAGATTTAGCTCAAGTGCTGTGGCAGCCAACATTTCCCTAGGAATTGTCCAAATGTTAAATGTGACATATGCGAAAAGTCCGGCCACTTAGCTCTAGTACCTATTGGAGCAAGATTAGTTCTCTCTAGCAAGGAAGTAAATAGCCAGGTCTAGTCAATCATCATGCACAAGGAAATAATATCCAACAAGATGAGGGACCAAAACAAATATTGCAAAGAGGAAAAGCTATTGTAGAAGAGCTCCCTAGTGGCAATGGAGTTAGCCATCAACCTTATTGAAGCTGTTTGTGTCAATGGCATTGAAGCTTCTAATTTGCAGGTCATTACAAGAGGTCAAAAGGATAAAGAGGAGGACAAAGACAAGGTAAAACCTATCAAGGGAAATCCTGAGCAAGATGATAAGGGGACACAAGTCCTTAATCCCGATATGGAAGGCGGACCTCTAAATGCCATTTTGAGAGCTAGATTTTAGGAGCCAATTTTGAGACGTGCTTGAAGCATTTGAGGCCGTTTTTGGAGCAAGAAGTGCATGAGAAGCGCCAAAGACCAAATTTTCATGAAAAATAAAATGGTGGTGAATGGTTGAGCTGGAGTTTTCCTAGATGCATTTCGGTGCCAAGAATCCAACACAAGTCTCGATTTGTCGATCGGAGGTCATTTGACCCTCCATTTAATCCTCGCAAGGTTTGATGTTATAAAGCAACTACTGGATCTGGGAGCCAAAAAGTGCGCAATGAAGGCCAAGTTTATAGATTTTGATGCTTTGAAGCCACCTATCCAAACGGAACTCGAATCTGAGTCTATTTGCCCCCGCAAAATCGAAATATCCACTTGCAGGATAGTATGAACTCAGAAGACTGAACCGGTTATTTTAAATTTTTAAACTTTAGGCTTAATAAGAAGCCTCAAATTAATGCAAAAATTGTTGAACAAAGGGGGGTGGGGAGTAAATTTTTTTGCGCCTCTCAAAATTTGATCTGTGCCTCTTCGATACACATCCGTTTGGGGGGGGAAGAGAGAGAGAGAGAGAGAGAGAGAGAGAGATTCTCGATCAAGACAAACAGAGGAAGGAGATGATTATGAGTTTACTGATTTTAATAGAGGATTCAAAAATCTGATTTTTAGTATTTCTCTCTCCTCTCTCCTCTTAGTGGCTATTCATATGCATTAATTCAAGACAGAAGGGGGAGGGTTGTGATGACGAATCTGGACCAAATGATGATGCTAGAGAGATGGAGGATGTAGATCGAGCTGAGAGAGTGCGTCAGGGGCAGAGAAGTAGTGTCAGTAGCCTCCCATCTATGAGATATGAGCCTCAAAATCATGGTTTCTATGCGTAAGTGAGCGGTTCTTGTGTTTTATAAAAAATTATTTGAGAAAGTGCTTGATTTTTATTGTTCTTGATTTCCCATGTTTCATTCTCTCTGAAATATGAAAGAAAACCAGAAAATACAATGATATAATAATTTTTTGCAAAACACGCAAAACCCATAAGTTACGATTTTCATGAAAATAGTGGAATTTGGGGTTTTTGTTGAGTGTTTTGGGATCATATGGGATAAAAATGAATATGAAAATGATGATAAGTGTCCTTGATATGTAAGAAGTCATAATTCTAAAATATCTCTTTTTTTGGAAGAAATAAATGAAAAATTTTAGGATAATTTAAGAAAAATTTAGTTTTCTCACCTAAAAATTTAGAAAAAAATACACTTTATGTCCACGAGCATATAACAAGGCTGGAGCATGAGGATCAAGCCTCAATCAAGCCTTGTTTCCATGTTATAGTGTCATTTTATCGATTTTTACATGAAAAACTACATAAAAATGAACATTACATGTATCCAATGAATGCAAAACCTAAACGGTAGGAGGAAAGAGGGATTGTGAAAGTGAGTGGTCACTAAAAATGTTTTAAATTTTGATATATTTAATTATTCATATCATACAAGCCGATCACCATTTAAATTTAAGAGAGACTAGTAGCATGAGGGAACTCGGTGCTAGTCTCTAGCGACACCACAATTACGAGTAGCTTGAAAGTCATTAAAAGATTGATTTTGCACTTCACCTAGCTTTTTTTTAAATCATAAATTGTTTGAGCACAATGGTCATCCACACTTGCATTAAGCATAACATGGTATCAAACCTGGACGCATTGCAATTGTTTGCCAAATGTTGACCTACGTGGAGTGTGTAAGGAAACCCAGGTTGTAGGGTAGATGAAGGGTTTCTTAGGGCAAGCTTGGTAAGGGAGATATTAAACCTCTTAGATCGTTCAAAATATATAAGAGTGGAGATTGTTAGTGTGTTCTTTATATTAGAGCAGCACATCGAGGGGCCAATCCTCTCAGTATAGGAGAGCTGCAGTGGGGCCACGGCATTCATCCGAAGGGGTACCTCCTTTATGTTTGTGTTGTGTAGTATATTATACCAAGATGTATGGGATCTCCCTCTAAGGAGTAAGAAAGGGCAATCATTGGACTACACTCCATTACAAATGCAATATATACATTAGCAATTAGGGTAGTGTGTCCCTTAGATGCTCCTAGCCACGAGGCCATGTGGTGTTGTCTTGTGAGTGTTATAGAGGCTCGACTATATAGCTAGTGTTGGGCCCATTTTTGGTCCCGATAGGTGGTGCATTTGCTAGGATCTGCTAATAAGCGGCGGTTTTCGAATCTTGGCTATAAGGGACCCATATTTTTCTTAGTTTTTCTCATTGGGAGCCGCCTTGAAATGGTGGATACTAAATGCAGGTTGATTAATACTTTGATCATCATCATGACGCTTAATCCAAGGATTCCCCATAACCCAAAAGTTACTTTGGTCATTATAAACAGTTTAGTGGGATCTTTGGTTAGTCATGTGGCTGATTATTTTATCCTTTACCCTAAAAGTGACACCATGCTTGAGTTTGGGCCACTATGGGAAAGTACCCATGGAGCAACATGTGAGATTAATAGGTCATGTGAGTTAGAGAAAACATTAGAAAGCAAAAGTGAGGCTAAGAGGGCACAATCATCCACTAAGGATGGTGACTCTTTAGATGAAAAGACTGTGATAACAATGGTTAACATGCACACAATAATACATGACTCTGATCTAAGAATACATCCGATACTAGTGTGTGACATACTTGGGTACGGTAGTGCGATTGCTAAGATCCATAAAGCATTGAATGATGTCTATGTGTGTGGGAAACCATTGTCGGCCAGGAAGGTTCTGTTGGGACCTATCTTAGGTTTTAGCAAAGTGGTGGTAGATGAGAATAGCCTTGCTAAAGTACCACTAGTCAATGATGGGGTAGATTCCCTATGGCATCATGTTGGACACCCTAAACCATTCTGTGAGTTGGCAGAAAGGGAAGCCCAAGGAACTAGTGAATCTTCTACACTGATAAAGGTGGAAACTGAAGAGATTAGAGACCCCAACACGCGGGTATTAATTCAAGACAAATATGAATTTTTTAATGACCCAATGTGTTGATCTCAAAGGAGAGGACTAAATGCCCTTCTCCTTGTAGGGATCTTTAAGTGTTTCATGGGCTGGTAAAGGAGGATCCAATGTTGCACTTAAAAGAATATGGCCTAACTTGCCTTGCAAGTGGGTTCAATGATATTCATTAGATGCTTGTATTTTCTAGCAACCTGAAGGAGAAGCTAGGAAATGGTACTGGAGCCTCCCAAGAGGATCAATTAAAACCTTCGATGAGCTATGTGATAAATTTTTAGATGAATACGAAAAGACAATGCCTATGACCGAGGTTTTAGGGCAACTTCTACAAATTAGACAAGAGTTTTACCCTTCTAATAAAGAATACACTAGAGCCTTTGATTATATTCTCAAGCTTTGGCCAAGAAGAGCCACTATGTTGCCAAGTAATGTGCTATGTGACCTCTTTATGAGTGGTCTAGTTCTTACTACACAAATCCAAGTGAGAATGCGAGACCCTGAGTCATTAAATGAGGCCAAGATGCACACAATTGACTATGAGCAGTATATTCAAAGATGTTGGGAAAACTTTTGGAGTTTTCCCCACTCACTACAACTGCATCCAAATATCTAGCTAGTTTTGCAAAGAGAAAATTCATTTGCTGATACCAAGACAACCTTAGCAAGAGATCTTGGTAGCCAAAATCTCCAAGTAGGAAGTGGCAATCCTATGAGCAGGGATAAGATGCCTCTTGGTGGTAAAAAGATTTCAAGCCAAGCAAGTCCCATCGAGGCCTACAACAATTCCACGAGAGGTAGTTGTGGAAGCACTAGTGATAGAACCATTGGCCCCACAAGTGTGGATAAGCGTGCTATGAGTGGTTCTAGTTGTGCTCCTAGTAAGGCTCTTGAAAGGCCTTTCCAGTTTGTGGATGCATCATGCTTTCGAGTAGATGCCATTCCTTTTAGGAAGAAGATGGTTCCTATGAATAATCAGTTGTCATAGAGTGGACAAAGGCAGGTACAATACGATATGGTACGGTACAATAAAATATGGTACTAAATGGTACCTTATGATTTTATAAGGTATGGTATGATATTAATACAGAATAAACATGATTTAAAAAACCATAAATCATTAAATGATAGAATAAACTGCACATGTTTAAAGTGAAAATAGTCATTTTATTTGAAAATAAGATGAATACATGAGGGTGACCATTGTGCTATCATGGGCTGCACACAACATGCAATACAACTAGAGTCTAGTATATATATGGTCCATGGATGATGCATCCTAGTGGCATATAGATACAATGATAGTAGATATAAAAAAGAGAAAGACCTATGAATCTATGATGAGACATCACTATAATCATCATCATCATCAAAATCATATGAGTGCTCATCGAGAGAATGTGAAGATGAATCCTTGATATCGGATGATGAGATACTCTCATACTCATCCTCACTGATGAGGTTATCATCATCAAATGATGGTTATCATCAAATGATGGCTCCCTATGTATCGACTATGTAGGCAAGGGGGGAATGTCATCATGAGGCATGGGATGTGAGCTATTAGAGCCCCACCTTACATATATCAACAAGCCACTCCAATCACCACCCCTCGATATTGCAGGGCATCGAATGACCATGCCCTTGCTACCACCTACTCAAACTTCTCGTGCATGAGCACCGTGATTGTGAGTGTCATGAGTATCTACTATTATATGGTCTCCATAGAGCTTTGCAAAAATCATATCCTCTCATCCACCTCTTGTACACTCAAAAGAGTGTCACTCGTCAACTTGAACATATCAACATTCACCTACAAAATGCGTATAAGATTGTAAATGCTAAAGTGTAACTTGCAAAGTATAAACTTTAAATTCTAAAAAAACAAAAATTAAATTTTATGGTTAAGTGTTTATGTGCTTTTGACTGCCCATGCTCATCATAGCCCTCATCATGCATAAGTTAGTGCAGCAATATGCTAGTCGCTCCTATTGTGTGCTAAGATGATTGCAAATCTTTGTGCGAATAAGAGAATAGGCATTCTAGTTTCTCTCATATGCACCCGAAGAGCAATCCTGAGCAAGGACTCTCATGGCTAAGGGTTGAAGTGTCTCCAATGCATATCCAAAGTTTTGCCACCAAAATAACGGCTTCACAAGTGACTCT
This sequence comes from Lygodium microphyllum, assembly GCF_053477565.2. Classification (NCBI taxonomy): domain Eukaryota; kingdom Viridiplantae; phylum Streptophyta; class Polypodiopsida; order Schizaeales; family Lygodiaceae; genus Lygodium; species Lygodium microphyllum. The sequence goes on from NC_141144.1 coordinate 115,626,194, forward strand.
CTCCTCTCTAACAAGTGGAAGAAGCAAAAGCCACATGCCCTTCTAATCCGCATAACATCCCAGCTCCTCCAGCATTACATTGTGGTCATCCATAGGGACCACATGAGTCAAATAAGCAAGTTGGTTTGAATGGAGCTCTCTATCATCTATGACCATCGGTGACTTGTAGGTCGAATGTACCAATGCGGTAAAGGCTTTTGCACCCATGCCCATATTCTCTTTGCTATCTCTAGAATATGTGCAAAATATGTCTCCATAATGACTATGCAAGTGCATGCCTCTAACAATGATACTCTAAAGAAATGAATGAGAAGGCCCATGGTGGACCCCTCGCAATCACTCATACATAATACTCTATAAAAGGGAGTCATGACAATGACAAGGGCATGGACTTTCTGCCAAAATTGCTCATTAAGGCACAAGCACTACATGGCTTTGGCCTACTCTATCTCATGCTCATCCTACTCATTCCATAGAGTGGGCACCATTATCTAGCACAAGATAGGTAGACCACACCTCATAAACACCCTTGAGCAACAATCACATATAAGAAAATTGGGTCAAAGAAGGCTTCTTCAACTCAAGTGTGCTATGCTCATGATACATCACAAGCACCTTTACCTTTACTATTAAGAAAGTGATAACTAATGTAGCTTTGTGGACCACCCTCTTCACCCACTTGAGCTTCACAATGTTCTCCTCCATGAGAAAGTCCAAACAATGACTTGCACATGGAGTTCACACAATCATGGGAAACTTGGCCTTAGGCAAATGGCCCATATACTAACAATTTGACGCATTGTCGATAACAACTTGCACCACATTCAAGGGGCCCACCTACAACCATAAATTACAAGTAACAATACTTGGATGTTAGAGAGAGAAAGAGAGAGTTGAGCATTTCAAGTTTCAACTTTTAAGATTCAAGAATGAAGAGAGTTCGGGGTTGGGGGGAAAGAGAGAATCAAGATAAATATTCAAGAGAATACAAATTTAGATAATTATGCATAAATTATAATGAAAGAAAGTGAAACAAAGTTTAAAAGGCAATGTATACCTCAATGATAACTTGCCAAATGTGGAAGTATATAAATGCACACGTCATTTTCCTCCCCCTCTTGCTGGTATCTATGGCATGCAGAAAGTAAGTGCTGAGTGGACATGAGACAAGTATGTTGATGATGCCCCATTTCTTATGATCACTCCATCCATCAACGAAATGGAGCAATCATATTTTATCCATGCTGCCCAAATAGTATCAAGGGCTCTTTCAATTCTCTCCTCTTCATCAATCTTTTTCATCATCATGTCGTATGTGACACAGTTCCATCCTTCACATGGACCCACATTGGCAATGCCTTTTACCATATTCTTCCATTGCTCTTGCTTTAGGACATTAAATGCAAGATTGCACTCAATCACCATGCGTGCGATTTCAATGTCTGCAAGTTGTTACCTTTCTCTAAGAAAGGCAACCAATTCATGCACATGATCGAGAGCTTGAGAGAAAGAATTGTCTCTCCACTGCTACATGAGTCTCCACTCTTTGTCTTTTGCCAGATCCAGATGTGGATGTGGAGCCCCCACCACCAATGTTAGAGGGCTCTCCCATATTGGTTGAATATATGACCACATTCGATGCTTCCTCAGGCATAAGAGTTGGTGTTGATATGCCATTTTCTCCTCCTCTTGTGGAACCCCTCTCATCTTGGTGAGAATCTCATCCGCAATGATTTGAGGGATTTCCTTGCATGGAGCAACATGTTCCCCTGTCTTGGAAAGATATCGGAGAAGTCGAGTTGCACCACTTGTATATTGCTTCTCGCAATACTTGCATGTCCAATGGTGGGAGTTAGAATTCTGTGTGGCCCTTGGTTAATGGTCGAGGTGATGGAGGTCAAGAATGTATTGCATGGATGATGGGGCCTCTGAAGTGGGTGGGTTGCAGCCTTTGTTTGTAGTTGAAAACAAAAGGTGCACTGCCTACGGGAGTGCTTGCCTTACCATGTGGTGAGTTGTACTTGTGCTAGTGGAACTAGGAGTTGGGTCGAAGCCTGGGTGTTGTCCCATACTTGAGGACCCAGTTTTTGTGCATCATTGTAGGTGCCGTGCATGACTTAGGAAGACAGGTCTAACCATATGTGAGTGTGACCTCCCTCGATATGTCCTACCTTTGATGTGCCCTAAGCATGATGTGGGGAATCAAAATGGGCTTGGGGGTTAGAGATGGAGATGGTGGACCAAAGCCACCGGACGTTGCTAACTTGAGGACCCCAAGGTACAGTGTCTATGGCCTACTTGGAGTGAGATCGTTTGGTTGCTCTCTTTGGGATTTCCTTTTGTGATCTCTTATTCTTTTCCTTTGCTTTTCTCTTTTTGTTGTCTTTTCTCTCTTGGTCCATTCTTTTATTTTCCTTCTTCATCTCCTTTTCCTTAGTCTTCATCTTTGCCTTTTTTTTGCCACACATTGATTTAGCTATAGAATAGATAACTTGGCTGGCATTGGAGGTCAAAAAGAGTGGTGGGGGACATCCTTATGGTAAAAGCCTCCCTTTAAGGAGCCTCTGCTTGCTGCCCCCTTTCAAAAGTTAGGCTAGCATTTTCAATCGACCTTTGCATATCTTCTCCCCTATTCTCTAGTGGCTATGCTTTTGTGGGCCCTACAATTTGTGTTTGGTTGTGTAGCCCATGCCTTAGAGCCCTATGGGTGATCTCCAACTTTCTCTTTAAGGACTCAACGGTCTCCTCTTCCTCAAATTTTGTGGCATCTAAGAGAGTGCAGAGGAAAGCATGTTGTTTGGCTTTCAAGGTCACCTATGTGGCCTCTATCACTCTGCTCTCTACTAGCACTTTGTTTTCTTTTGTAAGGGCTAGTCAGTGCACTCAGGAGCTCACTCTTTCTTTGCTCCAATTCACCCAATCATTTGCTTTTTTCCTCAAATCTTTCAGGCTTTTGTTATGCCTGCAGAGACTAATGCCTTTAGGCCGTCTCTCGTGTTCTTCGATTTCTCTTTCCAACCGTTATTGTTCTTCAAGCTCTGAGGCTAACCTTTGTTCCAACTTTGCTGTAGGTGTCATCGGCTTCTCTCTTCTTTTATTGCTACTAGCTGCTCTGTGACATCTCAGATTTTTTCATTTTCTTTTTGCAGCTCTTTATACAGCGCCACTAGCTCATCAAAATTGCATTGTAGGCTCATAGGGCTGTGTGCTTCTGCTCTGCAAGTTTTGCTTGCCATTTCTCATCTTCTCCTCCCTTGCCCTCAAGCTTATCTTTTAGCTCCTTGATCTCTCTTTGATAAATGGTTGCTTGATGGGTTCTTTCTAACTGAGAGACTGTCATTGTCTCCCTTTCAGCGTCAAGCTCTTACCCATGGCTATCTTCTTGTCTTCCTTTGCCCATTCCAGTTATGACAGAAGTTCCTACACATAGGCATCGTAGGTTGTTGACAACAGCAATGCAAAGGGACCAGTGGTTGTAGATACCTCTATCTTCAACCGTTTGAGGTCCCTTCTATATTCCGCATTTGTAGCTGCCTATCTTCTTGCTCCTCTTCACAAGGGTTTCGACACTCACACCTTGAGTTTCCTCTTTGTTAACCAGGAATTGCACCCATGCCACAAGGTTGCTAGCATCTACCGTGGTAGAGGAGTCTTGAATGGGTGCAGTGATTAGGGTGGCATGTAGAGGAGTCTTGAATGGGTGCCTTGGGGCTAGTATTTGGACCTTTGTGTTGGGCTAAGCTCATGGTTCGCCAACTCTTCTTGCCTTGAAGGTTGCTCCACTGAGAGGTAAATAGCAAGAGCTATGTCTTCTTCCTCCTTCTTCCTTAGCTTCACCTCTTCCTCCTCATCTCTTCTCCTTCTCTCGTCATCGGCTCTTCTAGATTCCTCTTTTATTTTCTTCGCCTCGTCCCTTTCTTTTTTCTTTCGTTGTTCTTCCGTGCTTTTGGGCTCACTTTGTGCTTTGTGTAGATATGTTTTCTTCTTTTGCTTCCTCTCTTCTTTGGCCTTCTTCTTCTACTTGCGGAGTCTCTTTCTTTGACTTCGTGGCCCCTCCTTGGCCAGATGGTGCTTGTTGCTCTCGTTTGTCCTCACTCACAGTCCTTTCATTGGACTGCTCTTGTCCTTGGTGTGGAAGGAACCTGTTCTACATTGGCATTTCAACTGCCTCATAGTATTTTGCTTTCCCTAATGCTTCTCTTATGATCGTTGTCAAGATTCCTCTGAAGCCAATAGTGGAGGCCTTTGAGGATGACGATTTCCTTGCTTTGGAGGCTGGGGAATCTCCCCTTGAGGGACTTCCATCGATGGCTAAGTTTTTTGCCGACGTCTCTATTGTCTTCCTCATGAAGCCATTGAGGTTTACCTCATCGAAGAATTGGCCAGTAATGCTTTCCAGCATTGGTACATTGATAAGACATCTCATATGAAGAAGATAAATGATGCCATAGGTCCATCTGTGCTTGATGGAAGTCATAAGGATGTGAGACCATCTAGTTATAACAATAAGCCCGCATTGAGTCCAGTAGACCAATGTGGAAATGTGTGAATGTATAAGCATATAAAGAGGAATGTAAGATGGGTTTGGAGGCCCAAAACCCCTAAAAATACTATTGGTGCATTAGGTGAAAGGCCAAGCATTCCATATGGTTATGCTTTGATGAATTCCGAGGAGGAGACCGAATGCCATATTGATACTTCTGACAATATGCGCCACCCTAAGATGCAGCTAGGTGTTGATGGGCCTAGGCTTGAAGCTCTGACTAATTTGGGTCGTATCATTGACATAGGAAATGATCCAATTAGGGAAGGGTTGAATGATCATAAATCTATGATTCTCCCTATAGGGGGAGTTTCTTGAAAGTTGGGATAACTGATCCATTTGAATATTAACCAAGGATATGAGCTATATAAGCCCAAGAAGGTCACTCATTCATCTCATAGTACCCAAGAGAGGATGGGCCTTATTGTTGATATATCAGTAGAAAGGATTGGGCTAGTGGATGTACAAAAGCCCAAGATCAAGTCTTGAGCTACATGGCATAAGAGATGCGGCTAGCCCTTACATCTCATGACATCTTTGTTTCACCTTGGCTAGCCAAATAAGATGCAACGTATATGCCAAGAAAAGGATGTATTTGGTTGATTAAAATGTTCTATTTCTTTTAGGCCAAGAGGGCCATATATTTGTTTGGTGCACGTACGTTTAATGGTTTTCTGTTTTAGTGGCTACATCACACAGGTTGGATGACGTGTCTATGGGAGCCTTTGCTGCACGGGAACTTCTTGTGGCCATTCCAAGTGGTATCATCGCCTTTTCGAGTTTTCCCCTTAAGTAGATAATGTTATATGTGTATATGGGGATTATTTTCTTTTCGGTTATTGGGGACCGACAATCAATGCATGAAATCCTAGGTTTAGGTTAGGTTAATCTGGGGGAGATTTCAGCAGTTCTCTACCTCATGTTAGGGCATTATTAGGTGATAAAGACCTATGATAGAGGGTAGTCCTTGTGACCTTGTCATTTCTACTTGCTAGGCAGCTATCCTAGGAGTCCCTGCTAGTGTGAGGCAGTTAGAGAAGCTTGCTAAAATATCAAAAGAAGAGCAAGTCATGCATGTATCTTGAAATAACCATTACAAAGGTGTGTAACAAGGGGTTCTAACCCCTCAATCAGAAACGAAAAGCAAAAGAAAAATGAAGAAATTCCTACAAGCTATTGATTATCGCCTTACGGAGGCCTAGTAGGTTCTTGGGGACAAGTCGAAAGACCCAGGGCCGATGCCTTGTCTTCCTAGGGGTAGTGGCTAGCAAAAAGGAAAAGAGAAAGGAAGGTTGAGCAAAAATAAAAGACAACATTAAAAAGGGATTAAATGACACCTCATGAGGTCTTGGCAGGTGGCATGGGTACTGAGACAGGACCTAAGGCTGATGCCCTATTCTCCTTAGGTCACTCTACGCTCAATTCCCTCCTTTTTACACTCCCAAGTATGGAAACCTTGAATGGAAAATATATTACAAGAAGAATATGATGACCATGCTATAGCATTCCTCGCCCAGTAGGAGGTCCTAGTCTAGTTCTCCTAAGTTAGGTAGGTAGTTCAGACCACCACTAAGATGACCTTTTTGATAGGATTTTTCACCAATCCGTGTTTGTGCAATTGGTTAGAGACTCGCTTTGGATTTCTATCAGATTATGCTAGGCCTATCCCTTGTGGATTTTCATGCCTTGGTTTTGTCAAGGGGTAGGGTGCGAGCTGTGATATGTTTTGCTATGTATTTTTTGTATCAACTTGATGCTCTTTGTGGTTATGCATATGCAGATTTGTTCGTGGGATTCGACGGGCTGAGTCCCCCTATCCCATGGTCGCCAATGAGAGCTAGATTTTAGGAGCCAATTTTGAGCTGTGCTTGAAGCATTTGAGGTTGTTTTTGGAGCAAGAAGCGCCAAAGACCAAATTTTCATGAAAAATCAAATGGTGGTGGATGGCTAAGCTGGAGTTTTCCTAGATGCATTTCAATGCCATGAATCCAACACAAGTCTCAGTTCGTCGATCGGAGGTCATTTGACCCCCCATTTAATCTCCACAAGGTTTGGCGTTATAAAGCAACTACTGGATCCAGGAGACAAAAAGTGTGCAACAAAGGCCAAATTTATAGATTTCCATGTTTTGAAGTCAACTGTCCAGAGGGATCTCGAATCCGAGTTTGTTTGCCCCTGTAAAATTGAAATACCCACTTGCGGGATAGTGTGAATACATAAGGCTGAACCGGTTATTTTAAAGATTTAAACCTTAGGCTTAATAAGAAGCCTCAAATTCATGCACAAATTGTCGAACAAAGGGGGGGGTGCAATTTTTTTTGCACCCTCTCAAAATCTGATCAGTGCCTCTCTGATACACATCCGTTTGGAGAGAGAGAGAGAGAGAGAGAGAGAGAGAGAGATTCTCGATCGGGACAAAGAGAGGAAGGAGATGATTGTGAGCTTACTAATTTTAATGGAGGATTTAAAAATCTGATTTTTTTAGTATTTCTCTCTCCTCTCTCTTCTTAGCAATTGTTCATATGCGCATTAATTCAAGAGAGAAGGGGAGGGTTGTGATGAATCCATACCAAATGATGATGCTGGAGCGATAGAGGATGTAGATCGGTGAGCTGAGAGAGTGCGTCAGCAACAGAGAAGAAGCATTAGCAGCCTCCCATCTATGAGATACGAGCCTCAAAATCATGGTTTCTATGCGTAAGTGAGTAGTTCTTGTGTTTTATAAAAAATGATTTGAGAAAGTGCTTGATTTTGATTGTTCTTGATTTTCCATGTTGCATTCTCTCTGAAATATGAAAGAAAACTAGAAAATACAATGATATAATAATTTTTCACAAAACACGCAAAGCCCATAAGTTATAATTTTTATGAAAATAGTGGAATTCTCGGTTTTTGTTGAGTGTTTTGGGGTCATATGGGATAAAAATGAATATGAAAATGATGTTGAGTGTCCTTGATCAGTAAGAACTCATAATTTTGAAATATCTCATTTTTTTAAGAAATAAATGAAAAAAAGTAAAATTAGGAAAAATTTAGTTCTCGCCTAAAAATTTAGGAAAAATACACTTTATGTATGTGAGAGTATAACAAGGCTCAAGTATGAGGATCAAGCATCAATCAAAGCCTTAGTCAAGCCTTATTTCCATGTTATAGCGTCCTTTTATCGATTTTTACATGAAAAACTACATAAAAATGAACGTTGCACCTATCCAACGAATGCAAAACCTAAATGGTAGGAGGGAAGAGGGATTGTGAAAGTGAGTGGTCGTTGAAAATGTTTTAAATTTTGATTTATTTAATTATGCATAGCATACAAGCCGATCACCATTTAAATTTAAGAGAGACTAGTAGTACGAGGAAACTCGGTGCTAGTCTCTAGCAACGCCGCAATTATGAGTACCTTGGAAGTCATTAAAAGATTGATTTTGCACTTCACCTAGCTGGTTTTTTTATCATAAACTGTTTGAGCACAATGGTCATCCACACTTGCATTGAGCATAACAAGGTATCAAATCTGGACGAATTGCAATTGTTTGCCAAATGTTGACCTACATGGAGTGTGTAAGGAAACTCGGGCTGTAGGGTAGATGAAGGGTTTCTTGGGGCGAGGTTGGTAAGGGAAATATTAAATCTCCTAGATCATTCAAAATATATAAGAGTGGACATTGTTAGTGTGTTCTTTATGTTAGAGCAGTGCATCGAGGGCCAAATCCTCTCGTTGTAGGAGAGCTACAGTGGGGCCATGGCATTCAGTCGGAGGGGTGCCTTCTTTATGTTTGTGTTACGTGGTATATTATACCAAGATGTATGGGATCTCCCTCGCAGGAGTAAGGAAGGGCAATTGTTGGACTATACTCCGTTAAAACGCAATAGATATATTAGCAATTAGGGCAGTGTGTCCCTTAGACGCTCTTGGTTGTGAGGTTGTGTGGGGTTGTCTTGTGAGTGTTATAGAGGCCCGACTAGTGCCTATAACTAGTGTCGGGCCCGTTTTTAGTCTTGACACATTTATAGTAAAACTAACCCCAAGAAGGATAAGGAATTTCCAAAGAAGAAGGCAAAATCCAAGAAAGAGGCACCAAAGCCTATTCAAAGACCAAGGGAGAGAATGGTCTGGCAGGAAAAGAGAGCTTTTGCTATCTATTATGAATTTGATTTAGTGATTTCTCTTTGCGAAGTTAAATTGGATGTAAATCTCCTGCAGTTGATTAAGTTGCCTCCATGAGTGCATAGAAATTTAAAAAGATTGTGTGTGCAAGGTATATCATGGAGCCCTTGGGCATAGCGCGGTAGGAGATGATTGGTTTGAGCATGCTGAAAAGCATTGCCCAAGGGTAGCAACATATGCTAATGGAATATTAGTGGATCATGCTATTGTAGACACATGATCCTCCATCAACATTATGAGTTCAAAATTGATGGAGAGGCTAGGGTTAGGAATCCAAAAATATGCCTACACGATTCTCTAAATGGATGATGACAGTTTAAGACAACCTGAAGCGTGCATTACTAAAGTTCATGTGAATGTCACTAATCCAAAGAAGGTCCAATGTGTCAAATATTGGCCTACTCCAACCGACTGAACTACTTAGAGAGGGTCTCTTGGTCTTTCCTCATTCTATTAGTGCTTCATAAAGAATTATATGCATGTACCAGCTTCACTCATTGAGATTGATTGAACCGAGAAGCCTTCTTTTGCAATGCAACAACCACAAAAGGCTTTAATAAGCTTAATTCTTTACTTAGTTCAGCACTTGTCCTTGTATTTTTGAATTTCTACAAAGAGTTTACCATATATATGAATCTTGTGGTCATGGCATTAGGGCTATTTTATACCAAGATCGTGGTGTGATTGCCTATGAGAGTAGGAAGTTTGATGATAAGGAAAGACAACTCCATGTCTACAAACAAGAGATGCTTGCTATACTTCATGCCATTAAACAATTGCACCATTATCTTATGGTAGCAATTTCATAGTCAAGAGTAACCATAGAGCCTTGATGTACTTTCTTTTACAACCCAACCTATCACTACAGCAAAGATGATAGTTAGCCACTCTTCAAAGTTAGCAAACACATCCAATCTACTGTATCTACCATTCATAAAGATTGGATATAAGACATCTAAAAGGATTGCTTGATGGATGAACATGCAACTACATCAATGCAAAAAATATAGTAAGATCACGGAGAAGAATTTACCAAGTTCAAATGGCACAATTGTCTCCCTTGGTTCAAAGGTAGAGTTTATTTGACACCTCAAACCACCTTCAAATAAAAAGTTATTCAAGAGTTACATTCTATCTTTGGCAAGATATATTGGACTATTTAAAACTTCTGACAATATCCATAAGAGCTTTTATTAAAAAGGGCTTTAGAAGGAGGTAAAAGAATATATTTCTCAATCTCTGTCATGCCAACAAAATAAGGATCCCTCCCCTTTGCCCAATGGTTTATTGTATGCCAACTCCTCATGGCAAATGAATTGACATTAGTATGGATTTTATTATGGAGATTCCTATCACCACAAGCATGGATGGAATAGAATATTAGTTGTTGTCAATAGGCTAACTAAATCAGCCCATTTTATCCCCATCAAAGTCCAACATTTAGCCATCAATTTATGGAAGAAGTGTTGAAGCTTCATGGCATACCTATGAAGAATGTGTCTAGTTGAGGTAAAAAGTTTATGGCTAATTTTTCGGAGAGCTTATTTCAACTCCAAGCACTAGCTATTATTCTCAAATGGATGGACAAATCAAAAGGGTTAATAAATGGTTGGAAATATATTTGAGGAACTTTTGCCTTGACACTCAATCTTCTTGGGACCAATGGCTTCATCTTGTTGACTTTTTCTATAATAATATTTATCATATGATCCTTGGTATGTCACCATTTGAGGCGATTTATGAATATAAAGTTCAAGGACCCTCAACTTCATTCCATCATTATGTGAATCCCCAAGCTAAAGAAGAGTTGCAAAGAATGGAAGCATTAATGAAGCAATGTAAAGTTAATATTTGCAAGGCAAAAGAGATTACGAAGTCATATACTAATGACAAAATAAGGCACTTAAAGCTTAAAGACCGAGATTTGGTCTTCTTGAAGGTTCCCAAATATTAGTATGCTTGTTTAAAGAGTAGGCATAATAAACTAGCTCACAAATTTTATGGCCATATCAAATCATCAAAAGAAATGGTGATCTTTCTTACCCAAAATTATAGGTGCTTAAGGGAAAATTCAGATAAGAATGACCTCCCATGATGGTACCTAGTCTATGTTTAGGATTGATGGAGCTCAAATATGTTGAAAAGATATGCCATGTAAAGTGAATTTTGTATCAAAATGT